>NC_071273.1:18652642-18810142 GCF_023375685.1 Ictalurus furcatus
TAGAAGTAAACAGGTGTGTGTGTGTGTGTGTGTGTGTGTGTGTGTGTGTGTGTGTATTACCTCTCAAGGACCTGCTGCATGGTCCTCAGATGCTCCAGACTGAGCCACTGGACCCCTCCAGCAACCAGCACTGTCTGAGGGGAGTTTTCCAGAGGTCGTGACCTGCCATGGGAGACAGTCAACATTGCCAAAGGTTAAAGTTCAAAGCCACATCTGTGAGCAGGAATCATCAGATCTTCACTATTCATGCGTACAAGCTGGAGCAAGCACATACACCATGTATGAACATTTGAAACTAATCATTATTAAATTGTTCTTAAACGGATTATTAAATGGAGAAGTTCTTTATGGATTTTTGTTTTATTGGAAACAATATAGATTTTGATCACTCTAAAGACATGTAGCACACAACATGCAGCTCTCTTGAAGACCTAACTTCCTTTCCAAGTGTTCCTGACATTCATCTTTAATATTTTCCTTATTTAGCGATCATCCTGTCCTTTTATTAATGTTTTCTGCATGGCAGTAATACTGATCAAAATGCAGTAAAATATTAAAAACTCCAGGTGTCTAAAAATATTGACTAGTAATATGTACATACTGATATGTAGTTAATAATCATTGAGCTGAAGTCAAAAAAAGTTCCATTCACCACATCCTAACTGTAAAAGCAAACCTGTTCAGTTCCACTGCTCAGTTCCTTATGCATACAAACACGTACACACACACACACACACACACACACGCACGTGCACGCACGCACACACACGCACTATAGCATCTGTGCAGCATATCCTTCCCCTCCTCAGTGCCCACATCTGTAGCTAGAATAGTTCAGCAGCAGTAATTTTTTTTACACACCCTGATTACTTACACAGCTCACATCACATGACAAATGCCTACATACGTATTGCCTTTTAACCAAACTGACACATTCACAACTTACAGCCCACAAACGTCTCACACACACACTTTGATCATTCTAATACTCTTATAGTGCTTATACTGTATGTTGTGTGCAGACTTAACCACCTTTCCAAAATTACCCACAGAACCATGAACCCAATTAATCTGAGTTCTCTGTTCTTATAGGTCAGAAGGTGTAACAGCAGCTATAACTGTAGTAATTCAAATCACATGTTTATATTAATGCTGTCCTTATAATATGCTTTTGTTTCTATAGTAACAGCTAACTCACAAGAACTTTTATGGTGGACGCTCCACATAATCCATCCGTTTCCCATAGCACTTATCCTACACAGGGTTGTGGGGGAGCCTAGGGAACTCGAGGCACACCCTGGACAGGGTGCCAACCCATCACAGGGCACAATCATACACACATTCACACGATATGGACAAATTGGAAAGGCTAGTCAGCCTACGAATACATGTCTTTGGACTTGGGGAGGAAACCCCCAAAGCACAGGGAGAACATGCAAACTCAGCACACACAGGGCAGAGGTGGGATTCGAACCCCTAACCATGGAAGTGTGAGGCAAACGTGCTAACCACTAAGCCCCCAAACCCCCTTCACATAATCTAAGTTTATTATAATAAACTTATTTGCTCTTCATTAACAAAGAAGTTTTCTGTATGGAGACACTTAGTTAGCATTAATGGAAGGAGTCTTCAGTGTCAGCATTTTATAACAGTTTTCCAATGTGGAAATGTTTTTCAGGATAAAGGACTTTTTCTGTTTCTTGGGCATTCTTGCCGTTTATTGGTTACATGTCATGTTTATTAACTCCAAAGTGTGGGAATGACTGTATATACCTGTTATAACCCATTGCTGTTTATAGCTGCTATAACATGGAACTTATTTAGCAAATTTCTGTGGTAAAAGAAGAATAAAACAGAAGTTGCTGTTATCGGGGTGAGAAACAGTGTTCCTCTTTGTGTCGGGCCACATCACACCCCTCCGTTGTTGATTATTTCCCTGACTGTTTTATTAATAACATATTAAGCTCAACAGGTACATACATGAATTTAGCGTGAACTGAACTGACTGAAAAACAACAACTATAATTAATAGGAAAAAACTGGTAGAAGTATGAGGGCGCATGGTGGCTTAGTGGTTAGCATGTTCGCCTCACACCTCCAGGGTCAGGAGTTTGAGTCCCACCGTGGTTTCCTCCGGGTACTCCGGTTTCCTCCAAAGACATGCAGACAATCAGTAGGCTGATTGCATGTCTAAAGTGTCCGCAGTGTATGAATGGGTGTGTGAGTGTGTATGTGATTGTGCCCTGCGATGGACTGGCACCCTGTCCAGGGTGTACCCCACCTTGTGCCCGATGCTCCCTGGGATAGGCTCCAGGTTTCCCCGTGACCCTGAAAAGAATAAGGGGTATAGAAGATGGATGGATGGTAGAAGTATGTAAATGAGAAACCCAATTGCAAGATCTACCAGGATCCTAAATTAATAATAGTCTAAACAAATGAAGTTGAATAGAATAAAGGTGGTGAAAACAACATGCAAATGAGGGGTTTGTATGAGGAATATGAAGTTCATGCAAGAGGTAAGTATAGGAATTGAAGAAAATTTAAGTTGATAATATTATAATTTGGTAATATCAAGAAGGTTTAAATTGAAACAAAACAAACAAACAAAAAAAAACAATTCCCATTATTACCACTTGGAAATTTTCTTTCTTCAAATGGCAGAAATGAATTACCCTCAGTTAGTACATGTCTGTCGGTTGTATTAATCTAAACAGTGAACCATCACTCTATTTGCATAGAGACCCAAATTGCAAGTTTATTAAGGCAAACCTGCTAAAAACACACATGTTTCCTGATCATTTCAAAAACCTTTTAGTAAATCTGTTTTAGGAAACCAGAGCCTAACAGCATTTAAATATAGTTTATGGCCCATGTTTTATGTACACATTACAACAATCTTGCGCTGGTTATGTAAGATACTGTTTAACACAATATAAGGTACTCGGACAAATCTCTCACAGACATAAACATTCACACGTATACATACACGCATGCCCGAACCTTTCTATGAGCTGTTCCAGCGCTTGCTGGAAGGTGGGTCTCTGGTTCCTGTGCAGCCAGAATTGGGGGTAATAGGAGTAGCTGATGAGTGTTCTGCCCTGGTTCAGATTGTGGTAGATGATGGTATCGTGAGCCTTGTCCCAATCCTCCAGTGTAGTGTTTACTCGCTCCATCAGGTAGTACATCATCCCCCGGTTAGTAGAATCACCGATGAACAGGACCTGAGAGAGAACAGGTATCACACAGTCACCCAATCACACCACAGATAACAGAAACACGAGCTGAGCCTACTTATTAGTATTATTACATAGCTGCATCTCTGTAGTTATAAAGACACCTTAGCAGTTCGAATATTTATTTAGTAATGCAAAACATTTCTTCATGCTTTACTCTCCAGAATGTATATGCCAATTTATTTGCTTTTGTTTTTGTTTCATTAAAGGAATAGTCCAGTGATTTTCAGCTTATTAGATTTTCAGTCCATTTGTTGTGCAGTTAGAAGAGAATTTACAGAGAAATTACTAGAGAGATTGCAATCGATTTTGATTTTTGTACATATTTTCCTGTACAGAGAATAAGAACAGAAAACCGGATGTACTTAAATCTCAGGTATAATGGAGGCCACTTGCAGAATTCCACAAATATACATTTCAAATGTGTATTTTTTCAATAACAGCACATCCTGAACTGCAACTTGGGAACTCTATCTCCATCATACTTTATACACTACTGTATATGGCCAGAAGTACAGTACATGGACAGCTGACCATCACATCCATAAGTGCTTGTTGAACATCCAATTCCAAAGGCATGGCATTCTGGGAAGGCTAGATTTATTCATTACTAACGCTGCCTTACATCAAATTAAGTGTAAAAAAAAAATTCAGAAAATTATAACAAATATGTAGACTTGACTTGTGAGACAGACATGCATCATGATGTGCACACAGTTACACTCAAGTCAGTTTGGCAGGAACAGTGTGTGTCTGACCAAAGTCAACACACACACACACACACACACACACCCTATCACCATGGCATCGGAGAGAAACAGTCCGGATCAAACTGAGAAATTCAAGCCGACACACACTTCTGCCACTTCTCCACCCCCCGTTCTCCCTCTCTCAGCCTGCTGCCGTGGATCAAGGAAAAGAGGGATGAATGAAAGGAAAAAGAGAAGGAGGGAGTGAGTAAACAAGTGTGGCATTGTAAGGGTTTTCCACAAGCTGGTGGAGATCACAGCCTCTCAGCGGCAGTTCACATGTCCATGGTGGACAAGTTGGAATGACAAATGCCAGCATTAATCACAAAAGATACACATGTGTGTGATGAAGAGCAGCTCCAATTTCTACTAAGTGTTGTATCCATGGTCGTGGTCATACAACACACACTACAAACACTCAGAACAATGCACAGATTCATTAACTAACGAATCCGCCATCTCAAACAAACAACCGTGACTCGTTAAAAAGAAAAACATTGTTCTGCCAAGCTAAATCTCCAAGCCATGAAATATGTTCTTTTTTCTTTTCTTTTCTTTTTGTATTCAAATTTTCACAGTTAAACACAGACCATTTGATATCCACAGGCACTTTCCATCACTCTTAAATACAAATAAAATAAATAAATTAAATAAAAATAAATAAATAAAGGATATTCCCGATGTTAAAATGCATAACAAATATACAACACTTTAAAACAATTTCTTTCTTTTTTTTTCCTTTCGTAGATCGTGTGCATTAAACTTACTTGAGAATTTAAATAAATAAATAAATAGTCAAAGAAACCCAAATATTATACCACTGGCTGATTTTCTTTGTTTATTTTCTGATTACAGTTATTTCTTTATTTACTTATTTAAAAATTCTTTCATTCATTTTAAAGAATGTATTGGTTAAAAAACATCATTATGTATGTTGGCATAGGAAAACCCTTTCCTCACACCACTTTCGTAAAATATATTTACATTATCTTAAAATTAAAGTGTGTTATTTAACCAGAAAACCCAAATTCTGACCAAAACCTAATTATTCATCGTTCTTAGTCCAGGCTGCTATTAAAACAAATCCTGAGCTATTCCCAATGACTCACTAACATTCTGTGGACTATTCATCTCCGAGACCCTGAGAGCTCTTTAACTGAGGACGTGGGTGTCACAGCTGATCTAGTGCCTCTTAAATCAGGAAGTGGAGGAGGAAAAGTCCTGCTGAGGAGCCGAGAGCCTGTATCGTGCATGTAGAGAATCAGGATCCAGGTTTTGGCTCAGAGTTCTGAACCTGCACTGTTTTTAATCTAATCATTTATGAGAGCTCTTATAAAAGATGGATGTGGAGAGACATTATTTTCTCCATCTATATCTAGATAACGAGTGGAGGAGATTAACTTGCCCTACAGCAGCATATAAAGTAAAGCAGTTATGCCTATATCAGTAGAGAAGGAAAGAGGGAGAGAGAGAGAGAGAGAGAGAGAGACGTCTCAATTCATCTTTTGACCCTCTAGATATTCAGGATAACGTTGTTCTTTATTAAATATGTGCACTCTAAAGCTCATTTTGCCATCTATTAGTGAAGCACCATTCATTTCATCTGCTGACTTCTTACGTACGCTTGTGTAACAACTGAAACCTCAACAGGTCGAACTTGGAAAACATATTTAAAGGTGAACTGCTCTTAGTAAGCTGTATAAGCCATGGTTGAAATGTAAATATTTGGTATTTGCTCACATTCAATTTAGTATAAGAGTTATATTGTATAGCTAATTAAGTCAATAAGTAGTGAATCCAGCAGTTATTTAGCAACATTAGCACTTCATTAGTGTTTTCATAGTTTAATTCATGTTATGTTCTCATAATTTTTCCTTATGCGAAGAAAAGAATTTCACTGTGCATATGTATATGTGATTAATAAAGACTCATTATCATTATATTCTTGGTGCTAGTTGTTCCTCCTCAGTAACTACTGTTTCTGTATATTAGCATAAACACTTGCAAATCTACCTGAATTGCAGCACTTCATACAGATACTTCATTTCACGTCTTCGTTAATACCTTTTTTTCAGTGTATAAGTTCCTTACTGTCGTTTTTACCAGTTTTTGCAGTCTTTGTATGTACTAAACACAAAAAAAAAAATAAGATTTAATATTTATCTAAGGAATAAAACACAATAGGGTGCACTGTTATAAGAAATGATTCAATGATGGAGTGATGTGATGAAGCAGAGTTACTATCACCACACCAAAGCTGATTACTTTCCAATACCAGCATGTCCTATAGTGTTTGCTTTGCAAATAATTACTTTTTTTTAAATTAATTAAAAGAATACTATAGCATCCTGTTTATCCATTAACAGTTACACTTAATGTCTTGGAATGTCCATGAAACAAGTTATTTCCTGTTGTCACTTATGTTCTAGAAACTATAAACAGTCGTTAACTCACCATCCTCGTTTCTTCTCTCTTTTATTTAATAAGACAAAAAAAAGGCATTCCTGTGTCGGAAAACTTAGTTATACAAAGTGCTGACATTTTTGCAAAGTTTTAAATATGCATTTAAACTTTGCCTTTTTTTTCTGTACATATTTTGTTGTATAGAAATATTTATTTGTGGATTCTACTGTATGCCTTCTATAAAGTGTTAAATAAAACTTTTCTTAGAGAAAATTTCACTATACCAACCAATCTTCGAAATTCACTTAAATTTACTTCTAAATTTACGTACATTATTGATTAGCAATACAAATGTTAATATTTGTCATGGCAATAAAGCAACCTTTTGACTTTGATATTATTCACTATTTTGCATCTAAATCTATTATTTTAATTCATTAATGAAGTTGAACTTTATTGTTAAATTGTTAAACAACCAATTTGATATTTCAATACTGTTTCTTATAGATAATGTTGGCTAAATAAATAAACAAACATACAAACAAAAATATTATATTAAATAATATATATATATATATATATATATATATATATATATATATATATATATATTTAAATAATATCTAAAAAATACTTAAATTCATTGTTAAAAATCCAATACGTATTTTGATACGATAAAATTATTGCTTATGTTTCAACAGATAATTTGCATTTTTGCCCAAAAATAAATTGCTACTATGCAAAAATGTGTTAATAAGATATTTGCATGAATTTGTATGTATATTTACATGATTGTGCTTAGCTTTTATAACTTTCATTTCTTATAACTTTTTTTTTTTTTAATTATACATGTAATAAATATGATGTAAAATACTCATCCTGAGTATTACAAAGCATTCCTTAATTACCAAAAAAAATTATGTTCGAATAGTTGAAAAGCTGTTGTATTCACTACTGATATACACATACAGTTTTAGCTATGAGTTAATAACACTGAAGTGTTATTACTGATTTCAGTTAAGAGTATGAAGTGATGGAGTTAATTATCTTACCTTTTTGTCCATCATGCATCGCTGCAGCTGTGGCTGCTCCAATACAGGGTGGTAACAGCTGTCCGGTTGCCAGGCAACTTCCCGCCAATCACATGTCCTGTTATCTGAACAGCTAAGGCATGGCACCACCCAGCGCCCTGTACACAACCGTGTAGATTTTCACAATCTGATGCATCTATCAGTAGATTTCCAGTTAAACTATAGATCACTGTGATAGTATTCACAGTGCTTCACTTTTTCCACATTTTGTTATGTTACAGCCTTATTCCGAAATGGATTAAATTTGTTATTTTCCTCAAAATTGTACAAACAATACCCCATAATGACAACGTGAAAGAAGTTTGTTTGAAATCTTTGCAAATTTATTAAAAATAAAAAACAAAAAAGGACATGTACATAAGTATTCACAGCCTTTGCCATAAAATTCAAAATTGAGCTCAGGTGCATCCTGTTCCCACTGATCATCCTTGAGATGTTTCTACAACTTGATTAGAGTCCACCTGTGGTAAATTCAGTTGATTGGACATGATTTGGAAAGGCACACACCTGTTTATATAAGGTCCCACAGTTAACAATGCATGTCAGAGCACAAACCAAGCCATGAAGTCCAAGGAATTGTCTGTAGACCTCCGAGACAGGATTGTATCGAGGCACAGATCTGGGGAAGGGTACAGAAACATTTCTGTAGCATTGAAGCTCCCAATGAGCACAGTGGCCTCCATCATCCATAAATGGAAGAAGTTTGGAACCAGCAGGACTCTTCCTAGAGCTGGCCGCCCGGCCAAACCGAGCGATCGGGGAGAAGGATCTTAGTCAGAGAGGTGACCAAAAACCCGATGGTCACTCTGACAGAGCTCCAGTGTGTCTCTGTGGAGAGAGGAGAACCTTTCAGAAGAACAACCATCACTGCAGCACTCCACCAATCAGGCCTGTATGTTAGAGTGACCAGATGGAAGCCACTCCTCAGTAAAAGGCACATGACAGCCCACTTGGAGTTTGCCAAAAGGCACCTGAAGGACACTCAGACCAAGACCAAGACAAAGATTTAACTCTTTCGCCTGAATGGCAAGCGTCATGTCTGGAGGAAACCAGGCAACACTCATCAACTGGCCAATACCATCCCTACAGTGAAGCATGGTGGTGGCAGCATCATGCTGTGGGGATGTTTTTCAGCGTCAGGAACTGGGAGAGTAGTCAGGATCGAGGGAAAGATGAATGCAGCAATGTACAGAGACATCCTTGATGAAAACCTGCTCCAGAGCGCTCTGGACCTCAGACTGGGGCGAAGGTTCATCTTCCAACAGGACAACGACCCTAAGCACACAGCCAAGATAACAAAGGAGTGGCTACAGGACAACTCTGTGAATGTCCTTGAGTGGCCCAGCCAGAGCCCAGACTTGAACCTGATTGAACATCTCTGGAGAGATCTGAAAATGGCTGTGCACCGACGCTCCCCATCCAACCTGATGGAGCTTGAGAGTTCCTGCAAAGAAGAATGGGAGAAACTGCCCAAAAATAGGTGTGCCAAGTTTGAAGCATCATTCTCAAAAAGACCTGAGGCTGTAATTGGTGCCAAAGGTGCTTCAACAAAGTATTGAGCAAAGTCTGTGAATACTTATGTACATGTGCTTTTTTGTTTTTTATTTTTAATAAATTTGCAAAGATTTCAAACAAACTTCTTTCATGTTGTCATTATGGAGTATTGTTTGTAGAATTTTGAGGAAAATAATGAATTGAATCCATTTTGGAATAAGGCTGTAACATAACAAATTGTGGAAAAGGTGAAGTGCTGTGAATACTTTCCAGATGCACTGTATGCAGCTGCTCAAGATTATTGATCTACCTGTATATAGATAAATAATGAATAAATGTGAATAAATAAACCTGTGAATAAATGAATCATCATTATAAACTTGAGTTCTGGTATGTAAGCAGTGTTTTAATAAGCTGAGAGATGGATAAAACTATTGTGGTGTAATGTGCAGGGTCATGTTTCGGATGAAGGATCTACAATATGGGATTCATTTGGAATAGAAAGGGATTGTAAATCTTGGTTCAACTGAGAAAAAAAATGCATTAATCATGCATTGATTCATTGACTGAACAAGAGAAAATGAAGGATATCTCCAACCAAAAAAGTATGATGATTTTTTTCTGTTTAAGTGTAACATCTCTTCATCTCACACACCAACTTATAATCCCCCTACTGAGCCCCCTGTGTGTCATTTGTTTTGACACTTCTCTATTCTGGTCACAATCACCATTCAGTGATTTAAGGGTTTAGTAGTCTCTCATTTACACACACAAAAAAAAACACAACTGATTAAGGAAGACACTTTTTTTCCCGAATTATTCCTAATAATGTTTCCTTATGTTGACATTACACTATATTACATTGATGTTAAATGCACTGATTGAAAATGCACTTCGTAATACATTTTGAAAAGTTGGTACCCCATCTAAAGAGAAGTGAAATAAAACTGCAATGTATGTCTACTACACATTAACTCAAAATCTAACCAAATTATTATCATTTATTTGTGCTCATTTCTAAAGCAAAACCAGTCTGTGCTTATTATTATTATTATTATTATTATTATTATTATTATTATTATTATTATTCAACAGAGCTTGAATCTGATTGGCCAGAAGGTTGATTAACAGTCCTTGCAGACTGCGATTCAAATCACAGGTTTATACTAATGCACCACCCTCTAATATGTTAGAACATGGCACCTTTTGTTTGAACCCACCCATTTTTATCAAGTGATCAAAAATATTGGAACATATGACAGATAGGTGTTTCTTGCTGCCCAGTTGTGCCCTGTTAAATTGACTGTTTAAAGAATGAATAGCTCTGAACATCTACTCTTGGTTTGTGCCCTAGGTTTTACCTATGAAGACTGCATTTGTTGTTAAAAAGGATAAACCAACATGAAGATCAGAAAACTGTCTATGGGAGAAAAGCAAGCCATTTTGAAGCTGAGAAAAGAGGGAAAATCAATCAGCACCATTTCACAAGCATCGGGCATAGCCAATATAACAATTTGCAATATCCTGAAAAAGAAAGAAACCACTGGTGTACTAACAACCAAACATGGAACAGGTCAGCTGAGAACAACAACAACAGCAGTTGATGATAGAAACATTGTGAGGGCTGTGAAGAAAACCCCCAAAACAACAGTTAGTGACATCACCGATAACCTTCACAGGGCAGGGGTGAAGGTATCACAATCCACCATTCGAAGAACACACCAAGTGCAGAAATATAGAGGCCATACCACAAGATGTAAACCAGTCATCAGCAGTAAGAATCGGAAAGGCAGACAGGAATTCGCAAAGAAATACAGAGATGAGCCAAACAGCTCTGGAACCAAGATTAACCTCTACCAAAGTGATGGAAAGTCCAAAGTGTGGGGGCTTTCAACCTTAAGCCAGTTGAGCAGCATTTCACCTCCTGTCGAGGATACTAAAGGGAGAGATGCCCTGAAACAAACAACAGCTGAAAGAAGCTGCAGTACAACCATGGAAAAGCAACACAAAAGAAAAAAGCAACAGTTTGGTGATGTCCATGTCACCAGCTTGATTGCAAGCAATAGATATGCAACCAAATATCAAGTGTTATTTACTTTAACACGATATGTTCCATTACTTTTGCTCGCCTAAAAATGAGGTGGTCTGCCACAAAAGGTGCCATGTTGTTTAACACATCTAGATGTAAATATCAGGAAATGAAAGCTGAAATTCTGATCTGTCGTCTCATACTCGTCTTTTGATCCCAAAACCAAAAGTATATTCAGTGTATAGCAAAAACAAAAGAATCTTCTTTGCTTTTCCAATACTTTTGGAGTGGACTGTATATATAATAACACCTAATTCACAGGGACTTGGTGACATTTTCTGTAAGGAGATGTTTTATTTAACATTTTTGGAAGGAGTCTCCAGTGTCGGAGGTAAAGCTGTAAGTTTTCCACCATGGGAAAGACTTTGCGCTTTGCAGTTAGTAACAAGCTGAATATGTTTATGTCTAATTAACTTCAATAGAAATTGAGGGAACTCACTAACGTAAGTATAAAGCTGCTATAACATTTATAACTTATACAGCTGCTATAACATAAGTGATAACTTCTTTCGCAGATGTTCCACAACATTAAATGTAACAATAAACAGATAACAGACACAATGTGTAATTTAGCTTTGGTCTAAGAGGAGTAAAACACTTCAGGAACTGTGTTATAGAAAAATAATCACCTTTGAAGTGGTAATGCCCTTCTCCTTTGCATTAAACTATGGGGTCTGTTATTATTCAATTCATTTTTATTTGAATATTGCCTTTAGTGGGATTATAAACTAGTATTAGTCTTTCATCTGAGCTTACATAACGATTTTTTTTTATTTATTTTTTTTTTACATTAAGCATTTGATTAGCGCAGACCGGGTAACACTTACAGACAAATGTACATATGTTCAGTGTGAAAACATAACTAGAAATTATTTTTCCACAAAAGTACCCCAGGGTCAAAATCATACATCATTTTGGAGTGAGGAAATATATCAAGATCATATCTCTAGAAAAGCATTTGCACCACCTGTTTTATCCACGTTTGAGTTATATCTGCGTGCTTAGCATTGATAGGGCTGTAGATCAACAATTACCAAAGGGAATCGTGTACTACAGTGTACTGTCACAGAACGCTGCCTCAACTCACCAGGTTCATCTCCTGAAGAGCAAGGCTGAGATGATTTGAGCTCAGAAACAGGCTCCAGACCACAGGGTTGATCAGGTCTGACCACCAGGCCACAGTCCTGCAGGCAAGACAGAAACAGAGTGTGACAAATGCAGGAGAGGTGAGATGAAGTGAAGTAAACTTTTATGAACTGAGGACAATAAAACACAGCTGTCTTAGTGGATGTAAACTCAGTGAGGTTGATTTTTTCGGTGTGTATTTTCCCACTCTAGGCTTTTCTCTCCTTCTCTCTTTCGCTGTACTAAATCAAAGTGGGTTAACACCACCGCCTGCCCCGCTACAGCCTTGCCAGCCGTCTGGTGTCAGAGGTCAAACTAACTGAAGAGTATCGAGGAGGCCGATGTGACCTCCACAGGCCCCGGTGGGAGCCATCAGGTCTGGTTCTCTTACTGAGAACCGATCACCCTCTTACCCCACTATCCACCCTGCCTTCACCCACTGCGCTTTACACAGAGGCTTCACACGGCCACGTCACATTCCCCATCGAGCTGCCGCTGCTCTCAACAAAGTGCCACAAGACAACTTAACAGGGATTTTCTTGTTCATACCTGCGGTCAGTGTATCCGCACAAACACGGGAGGACTTTTTGATTCAGCGCAGGGCCGCATAAATCAGCGTGCTCAGGCGGCGGAAACTGATCGGCACTTTTCTTCTGCGCACTCGCCCAGAAACCTCACACCCTCACGCTAAAGAAAAACATTTGTAATTACAGGACATTTAGAGATGGATCATTTTTCTTTTTTCTTCTCCCCATGTGTCATCTCTGCATTCGTTCTGCCAGAAAAAGAGGTCAGGTGCCAATAATTTTGAAAAGAAAACATGTTCAAATAAGTTAATGCTTATATTATTAATCAAATATACATACATATAATTAATTGATTATGAATACATAATAGAACACAATATATGCTTTTTGGGCTAATTTTCATATAATCATTCTGAAAATGACTGTATTCAGTTTAACTACTACCATAAGCAACTGCATAAAATAGAAAAATATATATATTTTATATAAATCAATTTAGTTATAATATACTAAATAAATAATTACTTTAGTAAATTATGTCAGTACATATTAAAAAAATATATAAAAAAAATAAATTATGTGTACATATACACACATATATATATATATATATATATATATTATATATATATATATATATATATATATATAAAAATATATATATATTATATATATATATATATATATATATATATATATATATATATATATATATATACACACACACACACACACACACGCACAATTCAAGGTCCATGCTGGACTCTCCCCTTCAGTTCACCCCACAGGTTCTCTATGGGGTTCAGCTCAGGGGACTGGGATGGCCATGGCAGGACCTTGATTTTGTGGTCAGTAAACCATTTTTGTGTTGATTTTGATGTATGTTTTGGATCATTGTCCTGCTGGAAGATCCAACCGCAGCCCATTTTAAGCTTTCTGGCAGAGGCAGTCAGGTTTTCATTTAATATCTGTTGGTATTTGAGAGAGACACTGATGCCATGTATCATAAAATGTCCAGGTCCTCTGGCAGAAAAACAGCCCCAAAACATTAAAGACCACTACCATATTTAACCGTGAGCATGAGGTACTTTTCCATATGGCTCCCTCTCTGTGTGCACCAAAACCACCTCTGGTGTTTATTGCCAAAAAGCTCTATTTTGGTTTCATCTGACCATAGAGCCCGATCCCATTTGAAGTTCCAGTAGTGTCTGGCAACCTGAAGACGCTCGAGTTTTTTTTGAATGAGAGTAGAGGCTTTTTCAAACAAACCTTTCCAAACAACTTGTGATGTAGGTGACTTCGGATTGTAGTTTTGGAGACTTTCAGATTCCAAGACGCATCTAACTTCTGCAGTTCTCCAACTGTGATCCTTGGAGATTTTCTGGCCACTCAAACCATCCTCTTCACAGTGTGTTGAGACAATATAGACACATGTCCAATTCCAGATTGATTCCTAACATTTCCAGTTGACTGGCGCTTCTTAATTATTGCCCTGATGGTGGAAATGGCCATTTTCAATGTTTGTGCTATTTTCTTATAGACATTTCCCATTTTGTGAAGCTCAACAACCTTTTGCTGCACATCACAGCTATATTCCTTTGTCTTACCCATTGTTATGAATGACTAAGGGAATTTGGCCTATGTTTTACCTCGTATTTATATCCCTGTGAAACAGGAAGTCAGGGTTTGACAATTTCCTGTTCCTAGTCACCCAGGTGTACTTAAAAATGTCAAAGGGAATATCAATGGGAATATACTTCAAGTATATTTTTCTCATATGAACTCTGAGGGGTGCCAATAATGGTTGCACACCTATATTTAACAAATATATATATATTTTTTTTTATAAACCTGTGTTTTGTTTGCAACTGTTTGATATCCATCACAGCAGAGTATTTTTGTGAATTTTTTGAAGATCTAAAGGTTAAACAATAAAGAAAAAATTTTCACAGCCTTCTTTGCTCATATTTATCAAGGTTGCCAATATTAGGGGAGTGGTATTAAAAATACACATAATAACAAAGTAACAAATACATTCTCATAAAATGTCAAATGATACAACAAACATAACTAGAGAAAAGCTAAATTAAAAATGCCTTAGTGCATATGTGTGTCTGCATATGGTAGCCACTCATGTCTATTACAGTACTGTAATCTCCAGTGATCAAAGCGTGGGCCTAAACCGTGCCGATAGAGCCGTCCGGATTACCCTCCCATATCCTCCATTAGATCAGTTGCCACAGTGCGTACTTCAGGAACAGCCTGAATAAAACCCTTAACACTCCTCAACAGCCCTCCACTTTCAAGAGAGCTCTCAGAGAAAAGTCCACCTGGACTACAATAAGCTTGATTAAAGGACAAAACCTCGATCAGTGGCTGCTGTGGGATGCAGAAATGAAAGCAATGCACAAGAGATTAGAAAGTGTTACTCCTTAAGAAGAAAAAGAATCAAGAAGGATCAAGTATTTTGTAGATCAGCAAATAATTTATCGTTCACCACTTAATCCCATCTCTAACTCCAATTCATTGAAATAATGATCCAGGCATGAGTGGAGAAAAGTAATTTTAGATATTTACAGTACTAGCTAAGACATGTTACTTAGCATACTGTAACATTACCCAAAAACTAGTCAAATTATTCTTTGTTCATACTTCTCCTAGAGGGGTCAATCTCATACCACATTTGCTCAGCATGATGCCAAGATATCCATGATGCTAAATTGTCATGATGCTAAATGTTGCCATGGAGATGAAGTCAATTAACATGTTGTGCTGGGAAAACAGGAAATTTGGCCTAATTCCTCTGTACATTGCGCAGTGTGACTCAAAGTTCACATGCATGTTCAGTATTATGGCAGAATAACTCAGTGGTTAAGATGTTGGACGACTGATTGGAAGGTTGAGTGTTCAAATCCCAGCACTGCCAAACTGCCACTGCTGGACCCTTGAGCAAGGCCCTTAACCCTCAACTGCTCAGATGTAAGTTTCTCTGGAGAATGCCAAATGCCGTAAACGTAAACAGGCCAAGACCATCTCATGAAAAAGACACTCCTACACCCTTGGTGCTTGGACCCACCAATTGCTGCTTGCAGCTGATGCTTTTATAGCAAAAAGAACCACCATTTGAGTAGCTTCATATTTTCCTTTACATTGACAAAGATTAAATTATAGCTGAGCAAGTGGACTCCAACATCCCAAACAGAGATTGCCCTGAGGAAATCACACTAGCTGATTGGAGCAGGTGCACAGCTGCCATTTTGGTCCATTTGTGGTCACAGAGTGAAGTGGCCTCCCAAAGTGCCTCCCATGTAATCCTTCAGAAAATAGGATTAGGAAAAAACTCCAGCCTGTGATCTGATAGAACGGTGTATGGAGTCTAGGATTAAAGTTAATCTAAACCATACAGGGGTCAGCCACTTTGAGAGCAGCTGGAGAAAATGGCAATGATTTAAAACATGTCAGGTCTCTTTATATAGAGAGAGAGCAGGGGGGAAGACAAAGGGGATTCGGTTTCATTGTAATTGGACTAGCTGTGTTTTGTTTGGTCGAGACACTGTGTGGATCAAGAAAAAACAAAGGAGAAATGGTTAAAATATGTCTGTAGAAGAAAGAGTACATAAGTAAAAGTGCTGAATAGAAAAGGATTGGTAAGAACAAAAGGAAAATAGAGACGAAGAAACCATAAGCATGGGATCCATTAACCATGGTTTCAAACCAATCAAATTATATTCAAGTGATATTTTGAGCTTAAACATTTTGGGACACAGTATAGTTGTATTTTGTCTCACTATGTTTTTTCATACATGAAATGTTTTCTTAGGAAGTCCTTTTTTTTTCCTCCCTTCAAAACGCTAGTGTCAAAATTATTGGCACATTCTAACTAATATTTCCTGGAGAGAATAACACCACTCAGACTCTTCCTGTTTGGAAAACACAGGAATTTGGTCCAGATCTTCCTGGAAGGTTTTTCCATAGTTCCAGACTTATGGCACTTTATTTTTATTTTTTAATGTTTTTTATCAACAAAGACATCAAAGGAGTGAGAGTGTGTTTGCATTTATTTTACAAAAATCCTTAGGGGCATGCACAGTTTTACCTTTTCGTTTTTATTTCTTGAGAGAAAATAGTTTAGAAAGGTTTTTTTAGAGGAAATGAAAGTAGTTACTGGAATGGACAATTTAATGGACAACTTTATTCATTGTGAGTAATGATTATTTCTAGCTGCTGGAATAATTTTGGAGTTGACTGTATGCACCTTTTTAAAAAAGTAAACAGTTTTGTGGCAAATTCATGGCAATCATTATCAGTCTCTATACAACAGCGTTGCTTAATTTTCAATTGAGGTGTTGATTGATTTTGGATTGTATTATATTATGTTATAATTTCTATAGTAAGAACTTACAAGTATGGTGGATATTCTACATAAACAGATTTTTTTTTTTTTTTTAAGTATCATTATAATTATTTTTAATATGGGGAAATTTTCTCTAAGGAGACGTTTAGTTAGCATTTTTGGAAGGAGTCTCCAATATAAGGACACAACTGTCTATGGATGCTATAAGAGAATTGATAAGGGGAGCTAACTAACCACAGTATTAAACACAACTATAAATTGATTTTTAAAAAGTATGTCATTATTATTTTTTTTAATTCTATATATAATTTTTAATGACAATAAAAATAGACCATACGAATCAAGAAGGATCAAGTATGTTGTAGATCAGCTAATAATTTATCGTCTACCGCTTAATCCCATCTCTAACTCCAATTCATTGAAATAATGATCCAGGCATGAGTGGAGAAAAGTAATTTTAGATATTTACAGTACTAGCTAAGACATGTTACTTAGCATACTGTAACATTACCCCAAAACTAGTCAAATTATTCTTTGTTCATACTTCTCCTAGAGGGGTCAATCTCATACCACATTTGCTCAGCATGATGCCAAGATATCCATGATGCTAAACTGTAAAAATAGACCATAAAAAGGCATATTTTGTTTGTTTTTTTACATTTCAAAGAGAATTTTATTAGTCAGAAAAGACTTTAAGATATTGTTAACAAAACAATTTTAATATAGTATAATCACTATACTTTGACCAAAAAAATTAAGCTAATCTAATGATCAATCCTTTTTGTGTCGTTCTTTAATGAAACAAAAGTTTTTTACGTTGGCAAATTGGTGTGGTATAAGAGGAATGTAGCACTCTGGGGTGGTAATGCTAACTTTGCTTCATGTTGGGCCGCATCACACCATGCCATCAATGATTATTATTCTACAACAGCACACACTGTGATGTTTCATTCCTTACATTTCAAACATATTCTCTCTATCCCTCTGTGTAAATCCATGTTTGAAAATTTGTACGTGGACTCATACAGCCCTAGGATATCATTCCCTGTTAATACCCACTGAGACAGAGGAATCTGAGTAAGAGGCACGGACTCAGAAATCCATCAATCCTGAGACACAAGAGGAATAATAGAATACGAACAATACTGACAAAACCAAATGATATCCATATGCTGTCTCTTTCAGACATGTCACTATCAACTATCTTACTCTGTTTTTTTTATTACTTCATGTATAAAAGCACACATGGATACGATCAGCTTGGACAGATGCCAGGCATCATCATACTACTGAGATGGGAGCAGTGTTAAGGTCAAGTTTTGCGGCACTGGTCTCTGTAGCATTGCTTCTACTTGGATTTCACTTAGAGGATGCTGAAAGAAATCACTGACAGCTAAACTCTAAGTAAACATATGGAAGTAAGAAGATAACAACGTAGACACACGTTCACTGATACATCCATAATTACAGCATAACTGCAGCGCTCAGGGGAAAATGGTAGAGGAGGAGTGATTACTACAGGAAGACAGCAAAAAGGAGGAATACAAGCCTACTTGCATGTTCATTGTACAGACCATTAGCACAGACCATGTCAGTAAAACAAAGATGATAGAAAAACATAGCAAAAGTCTGTTTTGTTTTTAGAAAATCATGGTGAATTGATGTGTAGTGTCTTGAAGACTTTTTTTAGAAGTCGTTCATGAGAAGTGACAAACCTGCCATTACTGTTATTAAACATAAAGACAAACTTGGATGGATGGATGGATGGCTGAGTGACTGGATGGATGGCTGTATTGATGGATGGACAGATAGATGGCTGAGTGACTGGATGGATGGATGGCTGGATTGTTGGATGGATGGATGTCTGAGTGACTGGATGGATGGATGGCTGGATTGATGGATGGATGGATGGCTGAGTGACTGGATGGATGGGTGGCTGGATTGATGGATGGATGGATGGCTGAGTGACTGGATGAATAGATGGATGGATGGATGGATGGCTGAGTAACTGGATGAATGGATGGGTGGGTGGATAGATGGATGGGAGAACAAATGTCAGCTATTTCTTGCAATTGTTTTACAGGTCAAAACGAAAACTGATGGAAGCTAGGTCATCTGAGGGGGTTAATAGTTAAGACCTCTCATGTATGATCAGCTCACAGAGTCCAATTTCAGCACAGATCAAAGCATGTATAATCAGATTAATGTGTGCAGGTTGTAACATACAGTATTTTAGCTGTCTAAACTGATTGCATCCCAAATAGAGTGAAGTAACACATTATAGGCATGTAATAATATACAGCCAGAAGTCATGCAGGGAAAGAAAAAAAGTAGACACTCATAAGCTTCATGCACCAGAATGTCTTACTGTCTTCTGTGCATTCACACATGTCCTAATCAGTTATGTATATATATATATATATATATATATATATATATATATATATATATATATATATATAATATAAAATTCCTTTTACACCAAAACAATGTCAACAATAACAATTATCATTTAAAAACTATACATACGCTTTATTTATTCATGATTAAATGTTGTTGAACACCCATGAGACAAGTTAGTTCCTGTTATTGCTTATGTTACAGAATTATTTCCACAAAAAACTCTCCCATGGCAGAAAACTTACTGACAATTACAAAGCTCTGACACTGGACAGTCCATCCAGAATGATAAACAAAGGTCTACCTTTCAGAAAGCCTCACCATATCAACACTTCCATCCATCCATCCATCTTCAATCGCTTACTCCTTTTCAGGGTCACGGGGGAACCTGGAGCCTATCCCAGGGAGCATCGGGCACAAGGCGGGGTACACCCTGGACAGGGTGCCAGTCCATCGCAGGGCACACAATCACACACACATTCACACACCCATTCATATACTACGGACACTTTGAACATGCCAATCAGCCTACCATGCATGTCTTTGGACTGGGAGGGGAAACCGGAGTACCCGGAGGAAACCCCCACAGCATGGGGAGAACATGCAAACTCCGCACACACAGAGCCACGGTTGGAATCAAACCTCCGACCCTGGCAGTGTGAGGCGAACGTGCTAACCACTAAGCCACCGTGCGCCCGCCATATCAACACTTATGCATTTTAATTTGTTAAACAACAATATTTTAATCCAATTGTGAGGATATTTAGATTACATGGAACTAACGTACTGTAGAAACAATAACACATTCATATAAATGATTTAAACTACAACCAATGGCACGATCAGCAGAGCTGCTGTTATAGAAAACTAATCAACCTTCTGATCAATCAGATTTCAGAATTCAACCATGTTGTGTTACAAACACACACACACACACACACACACAAACATGTCTATAACTGGTTGTTTGGGTACACGCTGGTGTACCATGGCGGAGGGACATGAAAGCAAACATTTGTCACTCTGGAATGCTTTGTGAGATTTTTACACAGTCTCTGGGACACACAGTACAGAGCTGATCCACTCTGCGACTAAGCTGCTGAGACCAAAAACACACACTTCAGAGGATTCAGACTTGTACAAGATCCAATCAATAACCACCTGCAGTCCTTGATGTGAAAGAGCTTAGATGACATCATTCAGGCTTTTTTCATCTTCTACAAAATCATTAGTTCTCAGTTAATGACAGACTGGAGAACTAATGACAGAGTCCTGTTTCCTTGCTGAACCACAGCTGTGTTGATGAGGAATGAGATCACTCCAGCTTACGTTCTCCATGCAGATCCCGGCAGCACGCAGGCTGTTCTGTGTCAGTACTATACAACCTGATTACTTCAGAGATCCGCTAATTTCATCATCATGTCTCTTTCGACTTGTATTAGACAGTATGGGTACCAGATAAACACTGAGGCCTTCATGACACTCAGCAGAGAAACAGCAGTGGCGCTTGAAAGTTTGTGAACCCTTTAGAATTTTCTATATATCCGCATAAATATGACCTAAAAAAAGTCCTAAACGTAGATGAAGAGAACCCATTTAAACAAATGAGACAAAAATATTATACGTGGTCATTTATGTATTGAGGAAAATGACCCACTGATGCATATCATCTTGAAGCTACTTTGTGTAATGAAATTTTGAGTTTTCTCTGCGGATGTGCCTATTATTTACTCACTACCCAACTGCAAGGCCCTTCAGGAATTGAATTACTGTATATGTCACATGCAAAAACTTTTTGGCCAAAACATTTTAACCCTTGTTATACCCTATCTATATCCAACCTAATCTATAATCTGTTTTAGATAGCTTTTTTGCTTTTGTGTTTTTCTACTATTTTAAATTACTTTTCATAACTTTTATGATTTTTAAAAATAACTTTTATAAAACTATATAATGAACAGATGGAACATGAATTATCATTTGGCGACATTTGGAAACTTGCTAAGGTTTGTCCAAAAACTCGCTAAATTTGTCGTTAGGCACCTTTTTTTTTTTTTTTTGGCAAAAAAAGTCGCTAAAGGGGTCTGAAAAGTCGCTAAGTTGGCAACTGGCTGGTCTGCACTGACAGCTAGATAAAAGGCAGCTAAACTCCGCCTCTCCCCAGCAAAAAGAAAATACAGAGAGAGAGGGAACACGGGGTTTATCATTTATGCACATTCTATTTGAAAAGCAAGAAAATACACAGAGTACACAAATGATGCCCTGTCTGTGTTTTTTTACTGAAAACAATTTGCACCACCCCTTCCAATTTCTCCCTGGGTTGAGAACCACCGATTTATGGCATACAATATTTTCACAAATTTTCAATTAAATGTGTATTTTGGAAAAAATAATAATAATAAAGTAGGTTTCCTAAAAGTGAGTAGTTTCTAACAGTAAGCATTTTTCTGTGGTTGAATCTGAACTGTTTTTCTACTGGGCACAGAGTGCAAACCATTATTGACTAATTATATGAAATTATTCCTGCATGAAAAACTGAAACAAGTTTATTCTAAAATTATGATTTGGCCTCCTCTTGATTGTCTTGGCTTTCAAAATGGGCAGTCTGTTGTTATTATTAGTACGCAAATTAAAATTCAGATGCTCAATATTTCAAGTAAAATCAAAACTGAATTTGATAGTCCTACTATACCTTGAAATATTTGCTAAGAGTGAAAAACCAACTGACAGAACAGAAATGATTTCACGTCTAACTAAACATTGCTAGATCCTCTACTTATCAGGGAAAGGATTAGGAAAAACGCAGAATTATTTTGGCTACATCTGATACAGGAGGGCTGATTAGTTCCGAACCGGAGACTGAACAAGAGCCAGACCACTGAATAGCTTAACATATTGATTTCATATCCAAACACACGTGTCTGTGTGCGCGCGCACACACACACACACACACACACACACACACACACACACACACACACACACTCTCATGTTGTTTTATTCAATGCCAAAAGTTCATATTAATGAGATTCTGGCTTTGGTCTGGTAATGAATCCCTGAACATCAATATTCTATAACTCATCTACAGTATTTCTACTACAGAGAAACTGCACATCCAGTAGCCAGATCAGTACCTGTTTCCATTTACACACGCAACTCCACCAGCGTTTACAAAGCCACCAGAGTGGAAATCTTGTTTTCAGCTTGAGGATGTGTGTAGTAAAAAATGTTCCACTTCTCCTCCATCATGCTCTACAGCTCTGACTCTCTACACTGATTCCAGATGTGTAAAGCTTGCCAGCTTGTTCTCCAATTCTAGACCTGGCAAGGACAAGCTTCCAATCAGACACACAGAGCCACAGAAATGTAAGAAGATGCTCACAACAAATTACTCACATGGAGGAAAATGAATGTAAAGTTGCCCAGCGTAACAACACCACCAGCACCACCAACAAAAGCTCCAACAGCAACACCAACACCACCACCAACAACAACAACAACAGCTACACCAACAACTCCACCACAAACAACACTACTACCACCAACAACAGCTGCAACAACACCAACAACAACTCCACCAACAACTCCACCACAAACAACACTACTACCACCAACAACAGCTACAACACCAACAACAGCTACACCAACAGCTATACCACAAACAACAGTACTACCACCAACAACAGCTGCAACAACACCAACAACAACTCCACCAACAACTCCACCACAAACAACACTACTACCACCAACAACAGCTACAACAACAACACTATATATATATATATATATATATATATATATATATATATATATATATATATATATATGCATATATATAGTGATTGTGCACGAAGTAACAACTAAAAGGCAATTTGTCGAGGCTTCATAGAAAAAAGAACACTCTATAGGTTTCTTCAATGGGACTGTGCAAAGTTAAGACTTCTTAAAGTCTTCCTTACTTCCTAGAATACTTCATCAAGATCTGAGAGCACCCAAATAAGCCTTCAAGGGCACTAAATTTCTCGTCTAAGAGTGTGCAGGCAAACATCTGCTGTGGGTGGCAAAAATCTTTTTCATGGTTTTCCCTCTCGTACTCTTTCTCACTCTGAGTCCGGCTCACGCGCAGAACAGATCCGATAGACTTCAAGCACTGAGCCCCAGATCACATGTACACACTGGCTTAGCTCACAATCCCCTCACAATTCCACACACCATCCTGACAGACCACAGAGCCACAACAGAGAACAGCCTGCATGTGTTTATATACAGCTGGACAAAGTAAAGGAAAATCTGGTAGCTCTGTTATACTGTAGGGGACATGTATTTATTTTTGCCGGCATGCTCTGACTCCACTTGTGCTTGCAAATCAGTACAAAGTTCTTCTGATTGCTCACCTTCATCCTGTGGTAAAACACATGGAAACACTCATGGGTGCAGTCACTTCCAATCACTTCCAGGGTGACTCCGCCCCTATCCACAGTGCACACAAGCTCAATGAATGAATTGATGAGGATGAAAATGATGTAAATGATACACTATGTCCTTCACAGTCACCAGAACTCAACATGAGTGACATGTTAGTCAGCATCCTCAGAACGCCAACCGAGGGAATATCTTTTGGAAAAATGGCGTCCATCCATCCAGTATAGTTTCAGAGACATAGAATCGACACCAAAGTTCATTGAAGGTGTTCTGGGAACTCGTATTGGTGCAACACCTTACTAAGACCCTTAATGTTGTTTTCCTTCCCTTTAACTTGTCACCCATCTATATACTGTGTGTGTGTGTGTGTGTATGAGTGGGACAAGAACAAGTTGCAGTCAATGTGCTCATTCTTGCTCTTTTGCTTGACCATCCTGTGTTTCACCCTTTCATCCTGTGCACTCTGTCCATTTCCATTTGGGATTTGAAATGCACAGCAGGGGCAGTCATGTGTTTAAGAGAGCAGTGTGTGTGTGTGAGAGAGAGAGAGAGGGCGAGAGAGTTGAAGAGTTAAGACCACATGCCAGTTTCTGCACCCGCATTAATCATGTTGCTAAAGTTGTCCTGTCAACACCTGTCTGAAACTGAAGGAAAAAAGGTTGCAAAATTTCCAGAAAGCAGAAATTTTAGGTTCATGCGTGTTCAAAATGCACAACAGTTTTAACAGGAAAGACACACATTTAAGAAAACGAGGCGAGAAATTCCAGTCTTGAAAAGCCAGAGCATGCCACAGTGTAACGTTTTCCCTCAAGCCAGTGATCATCTAATTACCCAGATCTGGAGCTGATTTGGGTGCGGAAGCGAGGAAAAACACTGTGAGTGTAGTGTCCATTGATGCCTGCTAGCAAACCAGCTGATTATTACTTTTTACTCCACAGCACTGTTGCATATTTGATTGTGATTGGTCAGAAGGTGTTGATTAATTTTCTGTAATGAATTCTATATTAAGGGACTTGAATGATGAACACGCCACATAAACGGGTGATATGTTCTTGATACATTTCCTGTGAAGAAATGTTTATTTAGCAAATAAAATAATAGCATGTTAAATAATGCCTTCGTTCCAACACATAATTTGTTAAAAGTAATCAGAGAAAGATCAGCAAAGAAATGTTTTGTTTAACGTTAATAGAAAGCAAAGCTGTAAATAACAGGACTTTGGCAAAGAAAGAGAATGTGTGTAACATAGAAAAATGTCAAATAAAATCATTGATGCATTTCTGTGGTCAGGATTTATGTAAGGACAAACAGTTTTTGGTTAAAAAATTTTAAAATTTCAGTCAAGTCAAATCAGTTTTTATTTTCATTTCACTATATAGCCTGTGTTGTTTCTTCAGGACCATGGTGCAACACAGAACAGTACGCAAGACTGTAGAGTCATCAGCTAACCTGATGATGTTACTGATTTACTGTTAGCTAGCTAACTACAGCAACTAGCCCTTACTAGTGGTGTTACTGTATATATGACAATATTTAATTTATCTCCTACTTTCTGATAGGCATTAATACAAAACTACTATTTTTCTATGTAACTGGAAAAAGGGGGCTTTAACTTTGACATAACCAAAAAATGCCATGTCAGATGACCAGGAAGTGCTGTTTGCACATCCTTTTCTGCAATCACACGGCATGGTGAAGGTGATCAGCAGAGGGCTCTCAAAATATTATTCATTTTTCAATATTTAGGCAAAACTACTTAAAGGAAAAAATGTCAACACTATCTGAAATAAATTAACATTTATTTTTTTAATTGTTGCCATATGGCAACAACATGTGATAATGGAACTGTGGTATGTGCATTCATGAACTGAAACAGGCCTTCATAGTGCAAAAAAAAAAAAAAAAACCACTAGGTTCCTCTAATAGTAAATTTACATTTTTTTCACATTCAAAGTAAGAAAAACTAAACTGTTGTTAATTTCATACATTTTGCAGTTGCACCTTATTTTCTAAATTTTATGTTTCAAGAGGAAGAATTAAAATTGAAAAGATTTTTGTATGTACTTTGAGGGAGTAAATCCATCCACATACTTTTCACAACTGTAATTCCTTTCTAGATGATATAACTTTTACATGCTTACTAGGTGGCAAAAAAAACAACAACTCTTAGTCTGGGGAAAACATGTAGTCTGGAAAATGCAGTAATTGGAATTGTAATCTCATACATTTTGTGTTATTTCTGACTATATGATACTTTCCACCATTGCACATTGTTGCAACAATTTACCAACTACCCCTGCCATAATTTTTTTTTTTATATTCATATTTTATATTTATAACTTGAACTAATAAAAATCCATAAAAACATTCTTTGATGTAAATGTGTACAATTCCTGCAGTAGAGGTCTAGCAGGGTGTGTGCAACAGTGTAGCAGCTACAAACAGAGAGTTTTCTACAAAGAGGTAAACTATGGCTCAGGTCCACTTAAATTCTGTTCATATGTAATTTGCGATGAGGACATTCTCTCTAAAAAATGACATTTAAGAAATAACAATGCAGTTTAGTAGTTAGGATGCTTCTTTAAATAAATGATGTTCTAGTACAAACCCTAACCAGACGTGGATTCTCACATTTGGGTCACAAGCTAAACATTACAAAATTCCTCTATTTATTCCTCTATTTATCTAAATAACCTTTCACACGCTCAAACTTCAGCCACACAACTCCAACGTCTCCTAGCACAGAAATAGAAAATATTCTCCTTATATAAGTCCAGCTGGAAACCCAGCTGAGTATAATTTACAGTGCATAAATGACACACCGCATCAAATTTGCTATTTAACATGAACAGCTAAAAAGATCAGTGAAACTACTGATGCCTGTTCTCCGGCCCTGGATCTTTGGACTGAGGAGAACAGAAGGAATGTTTGTGAGGGAATGTTTTTGAGGGAGCATTAGCAGTGGTGTTAAGCACCCATGAGAAGCACACAGCAAACTTTTTCATCACCGGCTGAAGAGGAATTCCCAGCTGCCGCACTTCAAAGCTTCACTAAGAGGACTTCACTGAGAGGTTTTCAATCCTCCCAATCACGTGAGGAAGTGAGTGAGTACTCCCCATCACCATGCTGATGCGCACACACACACACACACACACTATAACCACACACACACGGGAGGAAGTTGAAGATTAGATGCGATGTCTGAAGCTCTCACAAAGTTGGCCTCATTTTAAAAAAAACTCAGTGAAATGAATTATGTTTGCTGACATCTTGAAAAGCGGCCACACTGAACGGAACAGTGGCACCGACGTATCAGTGTGAGGAGAAACACAGCAGTTTGGTGAGGAACCTGGATGCTGAGCTTGTATATATTTCTGAGGGGTTTTTCCCTAAAAGTTAAAATATTACTTGGTGACACTTTATAACACTTAATTACAACCTCACCTTATACAGTGTTCATAAACCATGAAAAAAATAACTCTGAAGTTGATTATTTTCAATAACTGCTCATTCTAAAGTGTTTTATTACTCTAATACCACAGCAACATTTTTTTTTTTCCCATTTCTTAAAGAACATGATGTCACATCCGTTTGTAACGTTTAATGTCGTGGGCCATCTCTGAAACAAATCAGCCTCTCTTTTTATCTCTCTTGGAGTCACAAAAAAACAAACAAACAAATAAATAAATAAAACGCCGCTTCTCATGTTCCCAAGAAACCATGTGCGGCTTTAACTCTTACTATTAAGTGTTGACACTGACACTGAAGAATCCTTCCCTTCCAAAACTACGTTAAGTAAAAGTCTCCTCACGGAAAACGTCATCATATCGACAATTACACACATTTTTAAATGTGTTTTTTGGGGGTTTTTTGGTGGAGCGTTCACCATAAAAGTTGTTACTATAGAAACGATAATGTTTTCGAATTAGTGCATCGATATAAACCTTTCATTTGAATTACACCTAGAACTACTATAAGAGCTGCTGTTATAGAAAATTAATCAACAGCTTCTGACCAATCAGAATTGAGAATTCAGAGCTCAATCATAAAAATATAATCATAAAAATATGATTACAAACCATTTGGGCATACTGCTATTACAGTATCTTTAAATTATTTACCACTAAAAAGAAAGGAGGACATTTTTATAAACAGCTAATCTAAACTTGTTTCCAATCAGAGTTTGTAACTCTTCTAAAAAGACTGACAGGATCGACAATATTTCAGAAAAGTGCATCCTCACATAATTATATAAAATATAATATTGCTATTGTATCATCACATTGCCAAGGAATAATCAGCATGTTATAAGGCAAGTTTAATATACAGCATTACTCATTCTTTTTGCTCCAATATGTAATAAGTTGATTGACACAGTAGCTTACCATTTCACTGTTTCATAGTACTTTTTATAATTATCATAAGACACCTGAGGGTGCGTGAAGGCCTGAAAAAAAGCACATGGCAGGTGCTGTGTTTGTTCTCTGCATACCAGAAGGGGTGGTTTATATGTTACACTCACACACACTGTGTCCTGCTGCTTCCACATTCTACTCCATATGCACTAATGTCTCCATAGGGTAAAGGCATTAACACGGGGAGAGCATCTGTGTGTGTTTGCACAAGGGGTGAGAGCACTGGGGGTGGAACAGTTTGGGGAGGGGGGGGGGGGCATTTAGTTCTGCAAGTTGAAGACTTGTTAATCACATTAACACCTATATGGATATATGAAAGATTATTGGGAATGCGTACTGTGTTTAAGGGGGTGAGAAGAGTTTGCATGCCTGCCCGACTACACCATGCATGTTCAGCTTATTAAAAAAAAAAATCAAATTGCCCCCAACATCCCAGCAAGCTTTCCTCCATTAGCCTGACAATTTCCTCAGCCAGGCTCCCAGACACACGAGAACACTTCAAAGAACACCGGGGTGAATGGACGTAGTGTTTTTGGGGGGCCCCTGGTGGTCCGACTTCTCCCCTCCCCATCTAAATGAACCCAGTCTGGGCATCTCACTGACCCATGGATGGAGAAAAGAGAAGGATATGAGGAGAATAGGAGAAGAGACCAGATGACAGAGAAGTTGGTGGGTAAAGAAAAAAAAAAGCTGCAGGTGTTTTTGGTGAACGTTTGCTCTTAACAACTGCTGCTGTAATCATATATATATATATTTTAAACTCATTCACAATTTGCACATTCTGTTTATCTTTACTCTTCTACACCTGTATACTGTAATGATTTATAAACTTGCTATCCAGCGTCACCCAGAAGCAGATGGGTTCCCTTTTGAAATCCTTTCTTGCCACCGTCTTTTGCTCATTCAGCACTTTGAGAAGCTGCTTTTAAAGGCGCTCTATAAAATAAAGTTTATTATTATTATTATTATTATTATTATTATTACTATTATTATTACGGGCCGAATACAGAGCTGAGTGATGTTTACATAAAACAGAGGCGTATCTCAGCTACGCAAAATTTAGACTTTTGGACTTCGGCCCATTTACTAAGTTGTGCTCACGAGTGATTGTTGGAGCATAGTAAAGAAAAACAGCAAACTAAGTAGGATGTGGTGGATCGAGTTGCCAAATAATGAGGGTGGAATCCAATTAAACCAAATTTGTATATTCATGAATATTCATGCAAATATATATTGGTAATATACTAAACTATACTAAATTAGATGTCTATAGAGCCTTTTCACACTTCGCGAAGCGGAAGTCGTCATCGTTGGGTGAACGCAACTATGGTCGCCGGCGAGGTGTGTATGTTTTCACAGTCCCTTTACGTTTGGAGACGGTGATCGCCTGGTCCAAACTGTTAAAACAAAACTCGACAAAGGTTACAAGTTCTTTTATCGAGAGTTATCAGAACGAATACGAAGGTAAGGCGATAAAATGTATTCTTGTTGAAATGGCTAACCGCAAGCTAGCTCCTTTGGGTTTTCTTGGCATAGTGTCTAACGTGGTGAATATGAGAATAAAACCTAGCGCTCGATGCTTCAGGTCAATGAGGAAAAGAGAGGAGCCGCATAGGACTGAGGTCGTATAAAAGCTCAGTTCACTTGGAGAGGAAGTTTACTGGACGTTCACAGTACCCAGATCCAAACAAACGAAAGTGTTTCCTTCGTGTAATAACAAAGTTATGGCTTTCTTTGCGTTGTACTGCTTGAACCCACCTCCTACAAAGTTCAGCATCTTTTGGAAATTCACGGAAAGATAAATCCGGAAGTTTTCTTTTAGAATTTGAGCGAAACTTAACACTGCAGCGGAAGTGGCTATTACTGGTCTTCACGGTCGCTGCCATATAGTTTACCCAACTATGACGACTTCCGGTTCGCGAACACGGAAGTATGAAAAGGGCCTATTTCAGTGCTTGCCATCTTCTCAATCATAATGTATATCATCACAGTAGTCTTTTTTATTTTTATTATTAAAAACCCTAAAATTTCCTTCTTCAATCCTCATTTTCAACCCCTAAATTCTATCCCTGAAAAAAAACTGTCTCAGGCAGTTCTACCAAAGAGCTGTGAACGATATGCAGGTACTTTCCATAATCTGAATGAGGAGCCTAGAAAATCAACTTAAGCGTGTGCGTAACCCAACACTGAATACATGAACATTTTCCTGCATAAATATTACTTTTGGACTGATTTTGTATCACGCCCGATGAATCTAAATCTACACCCAGATTTCTGTAAAGCTTTGTAACAGTGTCTGTTATTAAAAGTGCTATACAAATAAAAATTCAATTGAATCTAATTGAATTGAATACAGAGTCTACAGTGTTAGTGTCAGGGGTTGTCTCAGGATGATGTTTAAAATGTTCATTGGACACACTGGTGTGTTTGCAGATACTAATGAGAACGATCACATGGAGATTTTGTTTTGGGAATTTTTGGCAACGGAACATTGATATACTGCAGTGTTTGCTTTGTGGTTGCCATGTTCGCCTATGTACTAATCAGCGCTTCATCATACATTGGGAATCAAACCATGTGAGCAAGAGGAAGTCTGGATAATATTCCAGTTTGCTGATGGTAACATGAAACTCTGGTCCCTCTCTCTTCTTCTCCTCTCCGTCCTTGCAGTTGGGGTCAAACAAACCAGGTTTGAAAAGTGAGCCATTTGTCTGCACATCAAGCATATGTCAATTGCCATGTAGAGAAAATCCCAAATCCTAATGGACCATTACTTCTTGGAGGCCTTGATGAGTTGTATAAGTTTTGGCAACGTGGTTCTATTGATATAACAGGACCTCATCTGGGTCTTCACGGTGCCAAGCTGATACACAATAGTTTCCTCTCTTATTATAGACTGCACAGATGAGGGAAGAGGTTGGGGAAGTGAGGATCGTTTGACTAATGACTACACCATACGTGGGTTCTGGCTGCACTCTAAAGAATCAGAGATGGGAAAGCTTTCAGCTTCTAAATGAGGCAATGAGATTCTCACAGCTGCTGGAGGCTAACGACAATGCTGGTTAGTCCAATCACATATGGACCATAGGTTTAGGCTATGGGTTGTTTGTTTCCTGCTGTGCGACTTTGATGGAAGCCTGCGATGGCAGACTTATAGAGGGATCAGAGGAGGAGAGGTGGAGTAAGAGAGCTGAGAGAGGACGAGAAGGTCGACGAGATTTGGCTTCAAAAGAATTCCTCGGTTCTGCCACCTTGGCACCTGTGTTCAGTGTGCACTAATATTTTACCAAGGTTCGAGTCCTGTTTTAATATTTATGTACTGCTAAAAAGATCAATATCTGGCATCCACAAATAAAAAAAAAGTGTGTGTATGTGTGTGTTTGGATAGTGGTGAAAGGATGACTGTAGCACAGCTGTAAACAAACAATATGAATGAGGGGCAATCAGAACAATACTCTAACACAGTACAGGAGGAAAGTATTCATCTTCGTGTCTTGTATTCCCTAAAGACCTTCATGCCTTTGCACATCTTGGCCGGTGTGTGTGCATCAGTAAGAGAAAATATACAAAATTGTTTAAAGTTAAAAGTCCAAAAAAGAAGATTGTTTTCTTCCGAAAAACAATTTCGTCTGTCAGAGTGTGACAGCGGATTCAGTTCAAAGAAAGAGTCAGGACAAGACAAAGATGTAGAATGAGAAGACCCAGAGATGTACTCAATCCTTAATCTTCGGTAACCGCTCTAGTCTTAGTCAGTGTTGCAGTGGATCTGGAGTCTATCCTAGGAAAAGTAGGTGCAAAGCAGGAGAATTCACCCCAGATCAGACACTATCTATCGCACACATATACCCCTGCACTCATTCAAGTATACAGTCAATTTAGTGCAGCCAATTTGCCTACCTGCATGTTTTTTGGAGATATTTGGGAACCGGGAAACCCATGCAGGGAGAACATGCAAACAAAACTCCACACAGACAATAACTCGAGCTCAGGATCGAACCCCAGAACTGTGAAGATGCAACACTACCCACAGCACCACCAAAGACGTACTCTGTTGACAGAATTGATTTGATTCATTTAACAAAAATTGGTTTTCAATCAAATTGAAGCAAGTAGAACTCCACGCCAATGGTGTTGACTGGGAAGCTTATCTTCAAGCAGCAAGGAAGCTACTGAAGATATGATCTGACCTTGGTCCTTGTTTTGGTTGTCTTTTTTCTCTTAAGTTTGTTTCCTTGTCCTACTGAGCTTTCTTTCTAAATGTTCAGACTGCTGCTCACTGAAACTAACTCTTCCATCTGCCAGCTGCAAGGCCTCCTGCTGTGAGCCTGATGTTGGGTTACACACCGATGAGTAAATCCCTACTTTTTAATTAGCCATTTCCATTCATATTCCATGGTCTTTCATCTAACCAACAGTTTTAGTGTTTGGTGTAGGGCTGCTCGTGCTAGGTAATGGCTTTGTGCTCTGTAGGTTTGATTGCTTATGATTTTGAGCTAGCAATCGTTTTGTTAGTTCAATCCCCGCACTACCAAAAAAAAAACAACAACCTTACCTGCTTAGCACTATTCCTGGATAGCAACAAATATCCTCTATAGCAGTACTGTTTGGTGGACATGTGACAACATTAAATGAAAACTGTAAACAAATAATTCTTTCTATAAAGCAATCTAGAGCCAAATTAGTCTACATACCCCTGCTGATAAATGAAACATAATACCAGTTATGAGAATGTTAAGATGCTTAGTTTCCACAAATCTTTCCACAAGAGTGTACTATTCACGTCTGGTGTATTTTAGATCAGATGAAAATGAAGCATTATTCTTCATTTCACAGTTTGTCTTCAGTAATGAATGACAATCAGGCTAACCTCAGAAAATAAACTGTTACTGACACTGACTACACTATTGACCCATGCTAAGAAAAAGCTTTATGTCTTACATATGCATCATCACATACTGTAAAACAACTACACAGCATGATAAAGAAGTCAGTGTGTGTAAAAGAGCCGATTCTCTGCCCGGTGTCCCATGTTGCTAGACACAAGAGGTTCAGGAGGATTAAAAAAAGAGACTGTATAGAATATCCAGTACAAGTTTAAAGGGGCTTCAAGATCAGCTGTCCTGCATTTTCCACTCTCACATCCTTAATTGTAACACTCCAGGAGTGTCTAAGTGAGGACACAAACAAGGTTCACTGTAGTCGTATCCACACTGGAGGAATGCGTGCCTCTAAATAGGGACTTATTGCCTGAAGAGCTGCCAAATGCAGAACAGCACTACGATTCCAGCAAAGCTATAGGGAGGGAGAGAGTGAGTGAGAGAGAGAGAGAGAGAGAGAGAGATAAAGTGAGGCATATAAAGTGAGAGAAAGATCAAGTAGTGAAGTGAAAAATGCAACTGCTTGTCCAAGTGTAAAACTACAATCCAGGAGACTTCAACTCCCATTGTTTCAATTTATCCACATTCTGATGTTCTTAATGTTTCATAGCTAAGTGTTTCTCCTGGTAACTCTTTTTCCCGTTCTTTTTTTTATTTTTTGCAAAGCAAAATGACGGTTTTATAACCGTAATTATTCGTAAACTTCTAGTAACCTTAGTATTCTGAGGTTCAATGTGGGTCAAAATTCAATGGCAGATATAACCTTATCTAATAAAAAAGTCACAATTTACTAATAAAACTACTAATAAAACTTCTGTACTATAATTCCATCCATCCATCCATCTTCTACCGCTTACTCCTTCTTCAGGGTCGCGGGGGAACCTGGAGCCTATCCCAGGGAGCATCGGGCACAAGGCGGGGTACACCCTGGACAGGGTGCCAGTCAATCGCAGGGCACAATCACATACACACTCACACACACATTCATACACTACAGGCACTTTGGACATGCCAACCAGCCTACCATGCATGTCTTTGGACTGGGGGAGGAAACCGGAGTACCCGGAGGAAACCCCCGCAGCACGGGGAGAACATGCACACACAGGGCCCCGGCGGGAATCGAACCCCGGACCCTCTAGGTGTGAGGCGAACGTGCTGACCACTAAGCGTCGTGTGTTTTTTTTTTTTTTTTTTTTTGTGCAATCTATTACTAAATAGTGAGCAGGAATTTGTGTACTACACAAGGTTTAACAATAATACAAATAGTTTAAAAATGATTTTATAATTATTGTCTGTAGGCTCTTTAAGTTCTTTTAAAAAAAAAAACTGTACAACTTATTAATGATGGAAAATAAATTTGAATATCAAACACTGAAAGAAGTCAGTGATTATATTAGAAATGTCCATGCTTTATAAAGACGGGCAAGTTCAGTGTGACACGTGGAACTATGAAAATGTTTATTAATCATCAAGAATTGCTTATAGTGTGTTACTGGAGCTTTATTCTGTATTATTAGGAGTGCTTACTAAGCTTTTTTACTAAATGACTAAGGATTACAAATGCACTTATAAAGATCGGCTTCGTAGAAGGTATGATTTTGTGCTGTGTTACACTGTTTAGCTGATTTTGTACAGAAGTTGTAAAAAAATACTGATTGTCCTTATTTTGACTTAATATCTCATTATTTCATCTTAGGAACTCAATATTTCAAGATATTATGTGCAGTACGGTGCACACAAGGTACATATAAAAAAATATTATAAAGAGCAGTAAATGCTAATAAATTAAACGAAGTCAATATTTGATCTGATGACCCTTTGCTTTAAAAACAAATTAATCATCTCAGGTAGAGTTAGTGCAGTTTTATAAGGAAATGAGCTGTAAGTTTTATTGAGCGTCTTGCAGAAGCAGTCACGGTTCTTCTGGAGACTTTGACTGTCACACTCGCTTCTTATTTTTGCAGCAAAACCTAGCAGACATCATTGTGATTTTAATGCTGCTTTCTTCACTGGCATACAAACATTTTTTTTCTGTAATATTATAATCTAATAATTTTGTGCTAGAAAACTAATTTTTGGAAATCTAAAAAATTTTTGTACTGTGTTGATAATGTAGAAGTCATCAAATGAAAATCTATAACAAAGTTTGTACTAAAACATGGGTGCCTTTTGTACAGAACTGTATGTCGAATTCAAATTGTAAAAATGACCAGTACCGAATTCCTTCTATGTAAGTTTTAGGAGTCAAAATCTTGAACATACCTGAATATATTCGCTAAATTACAGATACAGTATGTGTGTATCTATCATTAGACACGTGTCCACTAAAGCAATATCTTGTTTACTTACTTTATAGGAAACATGGAATATGGAATAAAAACTATAAGCTAACGTTGAATAAATTGTTCTTAGTTTTAGGTTTGTAAAGTGTAAAGTGTATTAAGTCAAAATAACAAGATAATATGTTTAAATAATGAGACAGCAACACAAAATCATGTGATATTTACAAAAACTTTGAATTATTAAGTTGAAATAATGAGATTTATCAAAGTAGTTGGATATTTACAAAAAAACAACTTTGAGTGATTAAGTCGAAATAATGAGATAATGTGTCAAAATAAGAAGATAATGACATAATACCTTGAAATGATGAGTTAAAGTAAGTGAAAATACAGTAATAAAGTAAACTAAGCACGTTCAGCTTTATTCTTTCACAACTTGAAGTTCAGGGCTAGCATAATTGTGAACAGCAGTCTTACTAGATTGATATTATTATAATTAAAAAGTAAATCAAATCATGACTCAATTTATTCAGCTTCATATGCTGCAAGTCTTTAAGACATCCAGAGATAAAACATGGATTAATCAGGCAGATTTGTTTGACACTATTTAAACAACGCTGCTCAGTTATTTCCCTTCTCCCCTCTCATCTCTCTCTCTCTCTCTGTTTTCCTGCCAAATTTACTTTAGACCCGATCTAATGTGACTGATCTGTCATTACACACTGCCACGCTGTCAGACACGGTTACACGCTGTGGAGGACTGTAACAGACACACACTCTGATCCACCCTATCCTACCCTGAGACCTCGATCAGGCCTATCAGCTTGCGCTGAAACCTGAACAGCCACAACCACGGCTCGGATGAAAGAGGAAGAAAGCACTGGGGCTTTGGACAAAAAAAGGAGTGAGTGTACAAAAGAAGATTTTCAAACATTTTCAATACTGTCAAAGACGATTCCTTTCCCATTTCATACACCAAGCAGAGACTGAACATCAAGTTGCTGAGTGGCCAAAGCAATGTGTAAAGTAAGGTGAATGTTAAAATTCAGCCTTAGATAATAGAATTCACTTAAATCTCAGTTTCTGGTATAAACTCCTATGAATAATTTAGTAATTACAGTGCAACTAATAGGAAAAGGATACAGCTATGAGACTAACGACTGTTACTCTGGACCCACAGACAAGTCCTGGGAATGGTTCAGAGTGGTTAACTCGGATAAATGCCGCTAAAATGCATCATCGTAAGAAACCCTAAGAAATCCCGCTAACAGTTAGTCTCTATGATAAAAGCGTCTTTGTAGTTTCTGCTGGGAAAAATGAATGTGTGTGTGAGACTTTGTACCTGTATGAAGCCGCACATCACATACTCGTCAAACATCGGCAGGCTGGGCCGGCTCTCCCGGAATATGTGCAGAGTGTATATCGTCATGACGACAGGCTCCTCCCCTGACTCGTCCATCAGCAGAATGTTGATGCGGCTGTTGCCCAGGCCGAGCGGGTAGTTCGCCGTTCTGAGGAAAAAAAATAACAAATAAGTTCTGAGAAACTGACCGTGACTAATCTCTCTCTCTCTCTCTCTCTCTCTCACACACACACACACACAAAAGATTATTTCCTCTGTGCCAGGACAAGGAAGATTATAGTAGATTAAAAAGCAGGGTCAGCTCAAACGTCAAACTAATATCCACATTCAAATAAAGACACAATTACAGAGTCCAGCACATACTGCCTTTATTAAAAGGAGTTCAGGTAATTGACAGGAATATTCCTTTTTTTTTGACAACCTGGTCTTCCTGTACCACATCATGGCTCGAAACACACTTATAATGAAAGTTTAAGTGCAGTTGTCAGGGCAGTTAATAAACATTTATCCATAATCACTTTACCTCATTCAAGAAGTGCAAGAGTATTATTACATTACTATGTGCAATAACTATTATATATATATATATATATATATATATATATATATATATATATATATATATATAATATTATATATTATATTATATTATATTATATATTATATATATGTTCACTTTGTACTGATAGAACGTTCATATATTACAACTTTTGTTTTTAAACTTTCTGTATCATCTTATATCATATATCATTATACATACATGTGTATATATGTATATATACACACACACACATACATATTTCTGTATTTAGAGTCGGGTTACTCAGCTGCTTCAATTGAATTTCTGTACATCCCATTCAGTCTGGCCTAGCTGTCTCTAGCCCGAAAAAATCTTCATGGGAAAGCAGACCCAGAAAATAATCTAATAAATCAGTCAAAGGGCAATGGGACTGTGAACAGACACGTCAGAGGAGAGAACGGGATTATCCCAGGAGAGCTGGAACCCTGCTCACTCATTGTTCTATTGATGAATAGATTTTCCTAACTATTTTAATACATGAGCGTGTTTCCTTTCTGGTTTGCACTAATCAATAGCGCTATCTCCACAAAAACAAAAAATATTCAGCAAAATATAAATAACGATTATTCGGCAGCTGTTCTTTTAAGGGTACCAACCACATAGGAAAACTTTTTAAATACAATAATTACATTATAACAAGTTATTACAATTTCAGTAACAATTATTCACCCAGAGTGACTCATTTTCACCCAGAGTGACTCGTTTTGGGGATATCAGAGCTAACTTGCCTCTGGATTTACACTCTATTATGTTCCACCATGTTAGGCCTAGGCGTAACATGTAAATGTTACTATCTGTATTATTCTTTTAAAGAATAGAACATGTACATGATAAAACATGACAGCATGTGTTCTCACAGGAAAACAATCAATGACAAGGTGGTGTGATTCAGTCTGATCCTGAAGTTGATTATTTTCATATAACAACACACCCTGAAGTGTTTTATTCCTCTTATACCACAACAATTGGCAATCAGTTCTTTTCATTTTATTAACTGAAGAACGGTACATCATACTTTTTATTCATTTGTTGTTGTTTTTTTTTTATTCTTAAGTCCATGAAAAAGCTCCTGTTATCATTTACACTATAACAACCTCTTTTCTCTGCAGCTTGTAATGTTAGCTTGTAATGTTAGAGATCAGTTACAAAGCCCTCTTTCCTGAAGATTTTCCTGTGTCAGAACAATGGAAGGAATCTGAAAACTTCAAAACTTCAACTGTACATTTTTAATGCATTATTTAATCCACAAATCCCTGTGTAAAATTATAGAAATGATAATGCCCTGTTATAACTGCATAAATACATACATATAATATATAAAATGTATTCAGGTTATGGGCTTATAACAATGCATTATCATGTTTTTTAAACGTCTTGAGGTCCAAAGGCTCTGCACGTAAGGAATGACTCAGCTGGCTATTTGTGTGTATATGGGAAGCACAGGTAAATAATATGGCAGGATTTAGTCATACCTGGGGCCGCGATGTTCGTCCAGGTGAACGTGGCACTTTGCGCTCACGGGTTCCGGCCTGATCCGGATAGTGACCACGTCGAACGGTACCTCAGCGCGGTACTCCTTCACCCAGGGGTTAAAGAGCGGAGTTAGAACCAGAGGAGGATCGGTATATAGCTGACGGAGATGGGGCTCCACACACCTCCCTATGGAGCAAAACGATCAGTTACACGAAACAGTAACCAACATAAGTGTTACTACATGAATGTGTGAAGTAATTACCTGATTCTGATGGCTGGGAATCCCACTTCTCAGGCCTGTCTGGATCATCACTGCTGTGAGAAAAATGTCAATGGAGCCTCTGTATTAACTTTCCATATTATTCTCATAAAACTGACCATAAAAGCACAACTAAATATTCCAGTTACGATAAATTTAGTGGTTTTATTGCTTCCGTCGCATTTTACTATTAAAAACACACACACTAAAGTGGTCAGTAAAGTGGCCTTGCTTTGTGTTCAAATTTGTTGGGCTAAAAAGGTCCAGATGTGATTATAACCTGTTCAGGATTTGTTTCACAGTTCTTCAGGGATGCTGCATTGTTGTGTAATGGTGTTGTTCTCCATCCAGCCCAAATTCATTCCGTCACTTAACATAAATGGGAAAATCTCTCCTTCAGTCACGTTTAACAACATGCCCTATGGGAGCAGAAGCAGAGCCAGTTCTGTAATCGCTTTGGTCCGGTCTGGCAGTATGGAGCTTTTCCTGCCCATTACGAATCTGAGAGCAGCACTTAGCGGTTTATCGTACCAAACTCCATCCATTGTTTCTCTCAAACTAACACATGGAGCTCGCTGTGGAATCAGCTTCCAATGGCCTGTGCACATGAGATTGGTTTATACGTGCATGGCAACAGGAGTGGAACCTTTCAGAAATTTCTTTTCATTCACTTTATGTCTGAAAATGTGGAAAACAAGACAAATGAAAGAGTGTGCTGGAATACCAGTGTTGAGATTAAGAATTATTTATGATTTTGATTATTGTGTGGTCAAAAGTGTTATCCTTCACATACTGTATATTCAACAGCACTGCTGCTGACTGGTCAGAAAGTTTTGATTCATTTTGTATAACAGCAGGTCTGACAACAGGGCCAGCTGCAAGGCGAACATTATATTAACTTTCTTCTTATAATATGGTATCGTTTCTATACTCAAATAGTCTAAAGATAATAATAAATGGGTTAGGAAACATGTTGATATTTAACAAAGAAAAATGGATAACCAGTGAAAAAAAATAAAAAGTGCAAGGAGAGGGCACACGGTGGCTTAGTGGTTGGGGGTTCGATTCACGCCGCTCCCCTGTGTTTGCGTGGAGTTTGCAGGTTAGGCTGATTGGCATGTCCAAAGTGTCCGTAGTGTACGAATGGGTGTGTGCGAATCATGTCATGTCAAGTCAAATTTTCTTTATAGAGCATATTTAACACAACAAACGGTTACAAAAACTGCCTTAGAATAAGTGTCTAGAGACAACAAATAACAAAAGTACATTAAATTTTATCAAAAGCTAAAAAATAGTGTGTGTGTGTGTGTGTTACCTCTGTGTGTAGGACGAGCTGAGTTGTTGGAGCAAGGCTGAGAGACCTGCTGCCCTCGCATAATCCTCTGCTGTAGGAAATCTTTGAACAATATTGTGCTGGAGATTGGACAAATGAGATGATCTGGGGTAGAGCTGCCAAGGTGCACACACACACACACACACACACACACACACACACACACACACACACACACACACACCTAACCTTAATACCAACACTAATATCAACAACAGCTAATGAAGCAATAGTAACTATCAGGATCACATACTGAATTTGGCACAGCGTAATATATATATAACCTTACTTAATATGTAACTTTTACTCTTTTATTTATTGTTTCAGTGATGATCACGTACCAGATGAAAGCTGCCAGATCTCTTGAGCTGCTGATGAAAGTGAAGCAGGAACTGCATTTTATCCGCCGTCAAGCACAAACCGTTTGCCTGCTCGCAGCCACTGTACTGTAAACAGAAATAAAGACAAGTTGTCACATATACACAGTTTTTACAGTTTTAAAGCTATTTTCTGATCAATTAAAGGGTGACAAATACTTTTAACCATAGTACATTAAATGTGAACTGTACAAACTCTAAAAAAATATTTCAGTTACTCTTATATTATTCAGTAATTACAGTTCAAATAATAGGAAATATTTTTAGTCATATAAGTGAGGAATAAATCTGTACCTGCTCACGGCTTCTGTGGGGCTAATTTATGTTGTGTGAGTTAAAATCACTACGTACAACCAAACCCCATTTTTACAAAGAAATTATTAGAACAAATGAAAAGCAAAAATGAAATATTTATAAATGATGATGAGTTATCTGTTCGCTGTTCGATCGAAGCCGACTTTCGGTCACTTTATTGATCATCATTCTCCACGCTTTCCTATCTTGGGCTGCTTTATTTAGTTCTTTCATGTGCATATTCGTGTCGGCTTTGATTGTGTCCAACCAGCGGGTTTTTTGACGCCCTCTTCTTCTCGACCCACTGACTATGCCGGACATTATCGTTGTTTCCAGGGAATTAGCTCGGTTGACATGACCAAAGTATGAGAGCCGCTGCTTGGTGATTTTTCCCTCTAGCGATATTTTCGGTTTGATACGCTCTAGAATCGACTTGTTTGTGACCATCTCCGTCCATGGTATGCGCAGCATACGCCTCCAACACCACAGTTCAAAAGCGTCAATTCTCCTTCTATCTGCCTTCTTGAGTGTCCAGCTTTCACATGCGTATGTGCAGATTGGAAAGACGATTGCATTAATCATTCAGATCTTTGTTGCAATGCTAATATCTTTACTTTTCCAGATTTTTGTCATTCCTTGCATTGCGCTGCGGCCAAGTGCGATTCTTCGTCTGATTTCTGGCCCTGATTCGCCACTGCGGTCTTGGATCTTGGATCCGAGGAAGATGATATCTTGAACTGATTCGATTTCTTCATTGTCGATGTTTATGTGAACTGTACCGTTTCTTGCTGTTGTCATTACCTTTGTTTTCTTGATGATGAGATACAGTCCCATGTGCTCGCTTGTAAATATATTTATATTTATTAAATAAAAATAGTAATTTTTTTTAACATAAAATGGTAGGGCGAGCATTACTGTAAACACTCTCTCAGCCAGCTAATATAGTAACATGGTATGCTTTTCAGGAAACTAGGCTCTAATTTAAACTCTAATTTAATACTAATACTGCAGGTATCCAGTAATTAAAATATATATATTTTATATAGTCTCATTTTTTCATAGTTTTTTTTATATAAAAAAAAAAAGTATGAAAATAAAAAAAATATACACTCCATCAGTTCATGGCATTAAATGGTAAGGAATATCAAAACAAAGAGACATCTTAAACATTAGTGGGTCCATACTTACTTTTATCACTATATAAATCTAATAATATACTATAAGATATAATATTATGTCTATTAGTTTCATTGTAGTTGCTGAATAATGTGCTTTAGAATGAACTGAATAACAAGCTGAGACTTTACTATCAGTCACACTCTACCTTGATTTCTGCTGTACCCTGAGGACTTGGAAGAGATCCGTCCTCACTGCCACATGCTGGGAAGAGGAGCTTCAGCATATCTTCTAAAATGTACTCTTTGGTGATCTGCCCATCAAAGTCTGGATCTTTTATACCGTCAAAGTTCAAGTCAGTCTGCACCTGAGAGGAAGAATGGAGGAAATGAGTTGAGCAGCTGTAGAGAATGAATGTGAGCTTTTGCTGCCATCTAGACATCAGCATTGATGGTAGCAGTTGTAAATGGATGATGAATGCAGTGAAGCTTTTCAACAAGTCTAGAAATGTATGTATATATATAAGGTTTTTATTTATTTATTATTATATCAGTGTTATATGCATTAAAAAACCCTCAACTGTGTGGTGTTTACTTTATAGTCAGGTCCGTAAGTATGTGGAGAGTGCCACAATTATCGCAATTTTGCCTCTATACACTACCACAGTGGATTTGAAATGAAGCAATCAAGATGTGACTGACGTGCAGACTTTCAGCCTGTAATTCAAGGGGTTTAACAAAAATATTGCATTAACCGTGGAGGAATTACAGCCATTTTTTAAAGAGTCCCTCCAATTTCACAGTTCAAAAGTGATTGGACAAACTAACAATCATAAATATTAGGATTATTTTTAATACTTGGATGCAAATCCTTAGCAGTCAATAACTGCCTGAAATTTGGAATCCATGGACATCACCAAACGCTTAGCTACCTCCCTTGAGATGCTTTGCCTGGCTTTTACTGCAGCCGATTTCGGTTGCTGCTTGTTTGTGGGTCTTTCTGCCTTCAGTTTTGTCTTCAGTAAGTAAAAAGCATTCTCAGTTGGGTTGAGGTCACGTGACTGACTCAGCCATTTAAGAACCTTCCATTTCTTTGCTTTAAGAAGCTCTTGGGTTGCTTTCATGGTATGTTTTGGGTCATTATCCATCTGTACTGTGAAGCACCGTCCTATCAGCTTCGCAGCATTTGACTGAATCTGAGCAGAACGTATAGCTCTAAACACTTCAGAATTCATCCTGCTACTTCCATCAGGAGTCACATCATCAGTAAACATCAGTGACCCAGTTCCATTGGCAGCCATACATGCCCATGCCATAACACTTCCTCCACCATGTTTGACAGATCATGTGGTATGATTTGGATCCTTAGCCCTGCCTTCCTTCTCCATACTCTACTCTTCCCATCATTCTGGTACAAGTTAGTCTTGCATCAGAACTGTTCAGGGTTTGTTTTTTTTCCCAGCAAAGTCTAATCTGGCCTTTCTGTTCTTGAGTGTTACCAGTGGTTTGCCTCTTGAGGTAAACCATCTGTATTTACATGCATGAAGGTTGTAGACTTTGACAATGATGCACCTACCTCCTCCAGAATGTTCCTGACTTTTTATTGTGAAGAGGTTTTTTTTAGTCAACAAGGAAAGAATTCTGCATTCATCCACTTGCATCTTCCCTGGTCTTTCCAGGCATTTTGGTGTTGCTGAGCTAGCCAGTGCATTCCTTCTTTTTAAGAATGTACCAAACTATCGATTTGGCCACTCCTAAAGTTTTTCTCTAATAGGTTTTTTTTGTTTTTTCAGCCTAATATTGGCCTTCTTCACTTGCATCGAAATCTCTTTGGGCCGTATATTGAGAATTCCCACAAAGAGCTACCAAATGCAAATGCAATGCTTGGAATCAACTCCTGATTTGAATATCCTGAATATAATGAAATAACAAGGAAACAGACCACACCTGGCCATGAAACTACTTATCAGTCTTGTCCACTTACTTTTGAGCCTGTGAAAATGGCAGGAGCTTGGTGGGGCAGTGGTGGCTTGGTGGCGAAGTGGTGGCTTGGCGGTTAAGGCTCTGGGTTACTGAGCAGAAGGTCGGTGGTTCAAGCCCCAGTGCTACCAAGCTGCCACTGTTGGGCCCTTGAGCAAGGCCCTTAACCCTCTCTGCTCCAGCAGCACTGTATCATGGCTGACCCTGCACTCTGACCCCAACTTCCTAACAATCTGGGGTATGCGAAGACAAGAATTTCACTGTGCATATGTATATGTGATCAATAAAGACTCATTATCAATATTTTTGTTCAACCCCTTGAATTAAAGCTGAAAGTCTACACTTCAATCACATCTTGATTGCTTCATTTTAGATCCATTGTGGTGGTCTACAGAGGCAAAATGATGAAAATTGTGTCACTGTCCAAATACTTACGGACCTGATTGCATATAACTACAATTAGCTGCTATATGAACGTATATAACTACAATTTGCTGTTATATTAATGTATATAGCTACAATTAGCTGCTACTATATGAACAATGATACAATTATGACTCATGTGACATTTATTAAGAGTGTACCGAGTAGAAGCAGGTTTGCATTCATACCTTAACCACTACAGGACACACAGAAGCATTGTAATGCAATGTGAAGGTCATCAACTGAAAACACAGTGAACACCTAGGAGGAGAAAAACACATACATTAACACCACTTGATGTATCCCTATATTATAGTGTTGAAATGTCTGACATGATGTGTATGTATATGAGAGAGACCTCGGTGGAGAGCTGGAGTCGGCTGTGGTTAAAACAGCAGCTGTTAGAACCTCACTGATGACCTGCTTCATGAGTTCAGCAGCTTGGAGAGCCGCTGAAGGATCCAGCCTATCTGTAAAGAACGACTGCAGCTGAAACACAAACACACCCCATTGAAAATGTAAGACATTCTTAAAATCTAAATGTAAATTCACTCTTCATTCTTGTACCACAGAGGCAGGAACAAAAGCACTAACACAACACCATGCATGTGCTTTAACTATATTAATTTTGCAACAGATTTATCCCAAGTACTTCCTGAATTAAGTAAGACATCATCCATTTCAAGCACTTAAAGTAGCAAACAATAACAAGGCACCAGAATGTTTGGCACTATAACTGTCTGTTTTCCATTGGCCACCAGTCTAGTACCAGAGATTCCAGTTCAGCACCGGGACTAACAGGACCCATTACAGGTACAAACAGTTACGGCTAGCTAGCTGCATATGGGGAATGAATGCTTATTGATATTATAACACACGTAATAACATGTTTCGTAGATCTTCAACAACAGTAAATAAACATAACTAGAAATGGATTTTTAAAAAGGTATACCACCACATCGTTCTTTAGCAAATAGAAATGTAATCCTTGGCTGTAGTATACAAGGAATAAAACTGTTATTGGAAAATTAGCAACTGTGGGGTGGAAACAGTAACTTTGCCTTGCGTCAGGTTGCATCATCAAACCCGGTCGTCTTTTATTTTCCTATAACAGCGCATCCCTAAGTGTTTTATTGCTTACTTTCTACTAGACTATACTCTTAAACAGTGTAAACATGTCATGCTACAAATGCCTATGTAGACAGTTAAATATGACGAAATATACATCTCTGAATATCTTAAATCACTGAAGAGACGGTTTATTGTTCAATTCATCATCGTAAAGCATACTATTCAGTCTCTACATTAAAATTAATAGGAAAATGTGTAGTTAAGAGAGTGAGGAACGTAAAATTGGACCCAATGATAGTTCCTGGAGGTTTAAGAAATTCTGAACGACTAAATCTATGTGAATGAAAGGCATGTAAGCTTATGTAAGGCAGCATGATCAACTGATCAGGATGCAGAGATGAGTCGGAATACCATAATAACATTTAAACTATGCATTTTGCATCCCAATTAAGCACAGTATGATAAATGGGCCAATTTTAATTTCAATCAAATGAACACTTGGCAATATCAGAAATGCATACTTGAGCAAGCATGAGAGACAATCGTGCAGAGAAACCAGTCAGTTGTACATTATGTGTTGTGAAAGCAAACGTCAAACACTTCAGAAACTTGGTAATGACTCAATCATCTCAGTAGGCGGCAGCAGTGTGTAAAAAGTTTGGCTGAGATTCATCGAGATGTAGATGAGATGTGCTGGCTCGCTTGTTTTCCCACGCACACACTTCGAGAGTACTGACTTCTGAATAACCCACAGATAAACTAGTGAGCGTGCATACAAATACGCATACACACACAAATGAAAGGCATTAACACACCAACACAAATACACAAACACACAGAAACACCAACCCTATAGATCCTTGTGAAGTAAAGAATAATTTGTTTTAAATGCTTTCAACGTATTGCTTTTTCTCCATTGCATCAGTGGTTTCCTAGATGGTTTGGAGTGATGCGCCATAAATAATCTCCAGTCTCTATCTTTTCCCCCAACACACACAGACACACAATTTCCCTCTCTCCTCCTTAAAAATCCTCCTTAAATCCTCCTACAATCACCAGTAAATCTAAGGAGCATCCCATGCCAAGTGTTAACTCCATCCTGAAATGCACCTTCTTCCAAAGCCACTCTGTTTCAGTCTTTAATCAAATCCGAAAAATATATTTCTAACCATTCATAAACACAAAAATGCCTTGTAATAAACCCATAATTTCTAAATATACGCTGGAGGTTTTCTCACTTTTGCTGTTGGTGGCAGCCACTGAAGCAGCTGCCCTCAACTTCCTTCCTTTGGAAACAAAGGAAACAAATGGTGCAAGTCCTTGGGTTGTCTGTGTGTAGGCCAGTGTAATAAGGAGTGTAAGTGTAGCGGATTTCAAGTTATAACCTCTGGACATCATAAAGGCACGACCACACCACAGATGAGATGATTCAAACACTGGAATTATTCCTTTAACAAAAGTAGCGTGAGGCAAGATTAGTATACACACATCGGAAGGCCTACTGTCTCATCCCCCTGCTTCCCCGTCTGCATACACAATGCATCTAAGCACGGACGCTTAAAGGAGAAGAACTGCATCGTCCTACGTTGTGCCACTAATTAAAGCCCCACCTACAACAATTAGTAGGAACTCCCAACCAGAACCAATGAGCATTGAACATAAATACTAATTAAATCAACCACTACATACAGGTTTTGCTGAAGTTAACCTATTTATAAAACATTTCTTTCAACACATTTAATTATATAAAAATAAACTTGAATGTCCTATTCAACTGGCTATATAAGCGCAAAAAATATATATATATATATATATATATATATATATATATATATATGTATATATATACATATATATACACACACACACATATTTAAAATATATATATATCATTTTCTGAATCTGTTGATGATATTATGTACTGTAGATGATGAGATATTCATTGTTTTTTATGTTTTCCGTTGAGGAACATTATTCTGAAATTGTTCTACAAATTGTAGATGCAGTTTTTCACAGATTGATGAACCTCTGTCCATCTTTATTTCTGAGAGACTCTGCCTTTCTAAGATACTCTTTTTATACCCAATCATATTACTGACCTGTTGCTAATTAACCTCCAGCTGTTTCTTTTTAGTAACACTTACTTTTCCAGCCTTTTGTTGCCCCGTTCCAACTTTTTTGAGACGTGTTGCTGCCATCAAATTCCTTAAAATGGTACATTTCCTCAGTTTAAACATTTGATATGTTTTCTATGTTCTATTGTGAATAACATATGGGTTCATGAGATTTGTAAATCATTGTATTCTCTTTTTCTTTACATTTTACATAGTGTCCCAACTTTTTTGGAATTCTGTTGAATAAGATCGCATGATGATGTGACATATAATACCCAATCAAACACCCATGAAATATTTTTAAGAACACTAAATGAGTGATAGCTTTTCATTCAGATCTCTGCAGTTTTCTCCTTAGTTTTATTTTATTTAATTTTTATTGTGTAACTCTTGACATGACGTAGCAGGATGACAGGCTAAACAGATAAGGAAGCTACTTTACCTTAGTAATATGACCGTGTTTGTCCAGATGAGTCCTGACCAAGCCTGTGCGATGCAGGAATGCAGTGAAGGGCATCGCTGATGTGACCAAGACATATACATTCATTAAGGCTACTAGACCATGATTGGCTGGGGAGTCTGACTGGCCAACTTGGCTCCTAATAGACGCAAGAGCAGAGAGAGATAGGGATGTTTATTTAAAAAAATGAGTGAAACTTGAAACTATGTCTTTGTTCAAAATACTTGAGGGCTCTAACCAGATATGTTTAGTGTGATGAGCACTTCCTCCCAGCTCTGGTCCAGACAAGGTGCAGGCAGATGGAATTATGGGTAATGGCATACCTGAAAATGAAAAAAACAGAAATGGAAAGTGAGTTAGAAATTTTTATCTTTGCATCAGCAGTTATTCCTTTTCACATATATTGACAGATTTCAGGTCTAAAAGAAGAACTGTTGCCACCTTCATTTTACAATGATGGCATTTGGCAGTCGCCCTTATCCAGAGCGACTTACATTTATACAACCTAGCAGTTGAGGGTTAAGAGCCTTGCTCAAGGCCCAGCAGTGGAGTACTGGGAATTAAACTCATAACCTCATAATCAGCACCTCCAAATCTGAGGCCTCTGGTTCTCTCGCAGAAAAGACCCTGTAATTCCATAGAAGTCAGGGATGGGATGTTCTGGTACAGCATTTCAGATGGCAGGGGGTCATGGAGACCTTGGCTAAGGTGTGATTTAAGATTATGCTTTGGTCTTTCCTCACAAATCTCTTATTGTAGATATCCTGTCTGGGTGGGTGAGTGATGACTTGGGCTATTTTTACCACTAAGAATGAAATTGCCATAGAAAACCACAATGCAGCTGGTCAGTGTGTTCTTAATTCTGCAGATCTTTTAGAGTCTAAAGAGTGTATGTTCTCGGCTTCACTCTACTCTATGAAAAAGGGTCCCTCGAAGTTTCTTTGGAAGGCTAGGATCTCAAATTTTTTTAGCCTGGTTAGGTCATGTGCTAAAGATGGTGGCCAACTGAATGGCCAAAACTCTGAGTATACATCCTATGGTACAATCTGGACCAGCAACTTTGTGCCCTAGTCAGGTATTTCCTCACTTCTTCTTTAGGCAGCAAAACAGTTTCACTTGCATGCCTTTCTGAAAGGGAACACCTCTCTTGTATGAAGAACCTTAAGGGGAAACCAATTAGGGTGCTAGATGGATCCTTTTTCCTAATGGTAATGATAATGAGTATTTATTAATCACATATACACATGCACAGTGAAATTCTTTTCTTCACATACACATTTCTTCACAGGTCAGAGTGCAGGGTCAGTCATGATACAGCGCCCCTGGAGCAGGGAGGGTTAAGGGACTTGCTCAAGGGCTCATCAGTGGCAGCTTGGCAGTGCTGGGGCTTGAACCCCAGACCATCCAATGAGTAACCCAGAGCCTTAACCGCCAAGCCACCACTGCCCCTAAGAGTGCAATAATTTGGCCTCTGACTGTCATGTCGTCTGGAAGGTTAATCATGGAATTTGATTCAGTTTTGGGACCAACTGTGGTTATCCAGACTATAAATTATTGGTGTTTAGTCTGAGTGTGACTGGAGTATACTCTCCTAGCTTAACAGACTGGGGTCTGCCAGTGATAAAATTCCACATCCGTTTGCAGAGTGTGTTGTCTAGACCGAGATTTCAGACATGCAGCACTAGCTATGCGGGGACAATGGTGTTAAATGTTGGGTTGAAGTTGTTAAACAGCATTCTTACATAGACGGTCTTTTCTACAGATGTGTTAGTGCTGTGTGTTAGTTCTGGATTACTTTGCTCTGCAGACAAAACAACATCGGTCCAGTGTGCATTAGGGATGTAACTGAATACAAATACCTTATTGTACATTATACATTTATTCATTTAGCAGACGGTTTTATCCAAAGCGACTTACAAATGAGGAAATACAAGCAAGCGATAGATCAAGCGGAGAACAATACAAGTAGTGCTACCATACAAGATTTTAATGAAGTTCTAGAGGAGCAAAGTGCAGAGAGTAGAGGTGTAAGAGCCAGTGTAAGTAGAGAGTCACGGAAGAGGTGGATATTTAGCCGGTTTTTGAAGATAGTGACAGATTCTGCTGTCCGGATTGAGGTTGGAAGTTCATTCAACTACTGAGAGACAGTCATTTTGAAGGTTCTGGAAAGAGACCTCATGCCTTGCTGAGTAGGCACCACCAGCTGTCGGATGGTAACTGATTGCAGGTTGCGTGAGGGAACATAAACCTCAAGGAGAGTGTTGAGGTAGAGGGGTGCTGTTTCAGACAAAGTCTTGTACATGAACATCAAGGTCTTAAATTTGATTCGGGCAGCTACAGGACGCCAGTGGAGGGAGATGAAGAGGGGTGTGACATGGGTTCTTTTGGGCTTGGTAGAAACATTATATTATTCTGATAATGTTTTCGAAACATATACAGCTACAGATATGAAAGCTTGCCAGAGAGGTTCACAGATCATCTGGTTGTGACTAGAGTTGTCCATCAGGATTTGGAATCCTGCAGGATGCAACAAAATGCATTTACAGTGTTAATTTATTCATCCCTGTGACTGCCTAATCAGGGTCCTGGTGGTTTAAACTAGGCTACTAGGCTGTTTATATTTTGAGAACTAAATTCATTACAAAATATCACAAGAAGGCACTAACAAAAATAATATCTGTGTGAGCGGGATTAAAGAAAAACAGTCCCACACACATCTTTGAGACCAATTACAAACTCGGGTGATGATGCTGAGGTCAAGGAACCAGAAGTCAGAACTCACACACCATGCTGACATCAACAGCATTTTTATTTCTGGGTTTTTTCATTACATTATAACCCTATTGTGCATTTTGATTGGAGTGATTGTTACTGTGTGATAGTGATAGTTATTATTATAAGCATGTGGTTGTGGATTTCTTAGGCTCTAGGACGGTAGCTGTAGTACTAAAGATGAAGTAGTCTGGGTTGGTCATGTAGTAAAGATGGTGGCCAACTGAAAGGCACAAACTCTAAATACACATGCTGTTGTGCCATCTGGACCAGTAGAGCTTTCTGCATGTCTGTTCTAGTCAGTATTTTCCTCATATAATCCTTGGACAGAATGAGTAGCTGACTGATTCCACATTGCTCCAAACTGGGAATAAAAGGTCATCCAGAAGCAGGCAACATAGCAGCCGGGACACTATTAATTTTGGTCTTGTAGTCAGTAATTGTCTAAATTCCATGAGCCAAGATTTGCAGATTGTAATTGTTTTAGCAGCCTTGCTGCCATGACAGCTTCTCTTTGACTGGATTTGAACCCTACACTCCAGTGTTTGGTTAGGGAGTCTTTTTGAGAGTCAGTATGATTGATGTCACCAACAATGATGTCTGTGGCTTCTGGGTGAAAAGAGTAGATAGAGTGCATCTCTATTTGGCAGGATGTTAACTCATTTTGAATATGAAGTCTTTGTGAAAAGACTGAAAAGTTTTATGCTTGGCATCGTCAGTTCTTTGTCCACTTGGTCACTCGGTCTCTGGTGAGAATGACAAAAGGACTAATGAAGCCTAAATCTGGAAAGCGTTTCCACAGTTTTGCTTTCTTACAGACAAGACATTATTTAAACAAAAATTTTGTTTGCTCAACAGCCTAGGAGCAGTTCCTTTGATCCAACAGTGGTCTGGGGTCCACCTTGAGTGAACCCAGGGTCATTTGTGGAAGTGATCCAGTGCGTGGGCTGCACATTTAATATTGTGATTTGGTTCAATCTGTCATGTCACTTCCTGTTTAAAATTCCAGCATGGAAATAAGCCCAGACTCATGTATTTGGGCCAAGTGTGAAAACAGCCTTCTAGAACATTTCCAATGTTCGTGAGGTTTGCCAATAATGTGTGCAAAGATGTCCTGATCAAGTATAATGCAAAGTAAACCGAAAATAATAATCCGCAAAGTCAGGAACCAATGGGAAGCAATATGTTGAGTAAATGTCTTGGTCCAAATATGTTGAGCAAAATCCGCAAAAACATGATCCAGCAACTGAGAAAATGCATAGAGCGTAAGGCTGAAGAACATGTAGAGCATAAAAAATTAATTATATGTAGTTTTACTCTCATTGCTTCCCGATTTTTCAGACATCTTTATAATAACCACAACCGGCCTCATATAGATGGAGCTAGCTGTGCTGCTTCTGGAAGTATGTGATGATGTGTAAATGAGTTAAGGTATTCATGAGCATAACAAACGCATCATCACTCTGTATATGTGTATGAAATCTTTCTTCCATCAGCACATCGTGTTCAGCGTAAAGAGGCTGTCTCCACTTACAACCAGACGTTAATATATGACAAATATAAACTACACCTACTGAACAGCACTCTACAAGATATAGTACTCAAATATTTTCTCGCCACAAGCCTTGGAAAAACAGTGGCCCCATTTCATGGAAAAACCATAAATATCTTCATAAAACACTTGAACGTGAGAGCAGCGCTATAACTGCATTCAGCCCTAGCACTGACTAAACAGTTACCTCGTGAGTGTTTGTGTGTGTTCCATGCCTTCAGATGTTATCATGAAAAGGACACAACCTTTCCCAGCTGCCCCTTCAAACAACCAGGACTCGATCGGCCATCATTTGTGTGGGAGGCATGCCAAGAGGAAAGACAATATTGTTCCAGACCTGGAGACAATAACCCTCTTTCACAAGGAACAGCACGGCTACACAGCCGTGGACCAAGCGGCAAAATCAATCACTACTCTCTTGAAATGGACAAGCAGTTATCTTCATCCAGCACTGATAGCCATAATTAGCTTGAAGAATCAAATGCAAACAGGCATCATGATCTTCAAAGACCTTCCCTGAATGGCAGCTTTTTATAAGCTGTTCTGCTTATTTAGAAAAAAAAGATGAGCCTTTAATTATGGATGTATATTATAAGACAGGTTTAATGGGCCATTATAAAGATTATCTGGCATTTGAATTGTATATTTGCCCTCTTAAACAGTTACTGTGGCAAGGACGTCTGGGTAAATATCATCTAAGATGCTGAAATTTCTCAGTAATTACAGCAGAGCTCTAGGCTCCACAAATGCTTAATTGGAAGTCTGCATCTGTGAGACACACACACACACACACACACACACACACACACACACAGTCTAAATATTATTCCTAATAAAGATTGGCTTATTACATTTTGATTGCTATATTGAACGATTTTACCTCTTCTATGTTGGAATCATTAACACTCTGGGTTACGTCAGATATGAAACTTTTCACATCGTCAACACCTGAATGCAGATTGACACGGTCACATTAAACACATTCACCCACCTGACAAACGGCTGTCCAGTAGAAATCGACAGACTCCGCCCATGTCCATGAAAGCCCCAACAAACGCTGGTATAATGTTGACCTAAGAAGAGACAGGACCGTTATTTAAATACTAACAAACATCACTAGGCTGTAGGTTTAAAATAAGGTATTAAAATAATAAAATAAAATAATTCTCAAATCTGATTAGTCAGAAGGTGTTGAATAATTTTCAATACAGCAAAGCCTAGACTATAGTGCTCGCTGTAATTGAACGCGCTTGTTCTAATATGTATTGTTTTACACCGACACATTAAATGCTACACATAATCTAAGCGTAATAATAAACATGTAAAAAAAATAATAATAATCTTTCATTTTGTTAATCAGAAGGAGTCTCCAGTGTCAGTGGTTTGTAATGGTCAAGTTTCCCCACTATGAGAAAGTCTTCAGGACAGACAACTTTGCCCAGGTTGCATTTTTTTTTGATCATATTAACTTGAAGAAAGAGAAAATAGAGGAATCTTTTCTGAGAAGGTTGGACTTCCCACAACATTAAATGTAACAATAAATGCATAAAAATTATGTTATGACCAAAAAAAAAAAGAAAAAAGATTGCAATCTTGGGCAAATTGCTGTACAAGAGGACGGTTATTCCACTTTACATCGGGACACATCACTCCACCCTATCACTGACTTTTATTCTATAACAGTAGGGTGACCATACGTCCTCTTTTTTGGACCTTAAAAAAAGAGTCTAGCCGGGATTTCTAATTTTGAGAAAATGTCTGGAATTCAGCTTTAGTTTCATTATGATGTGCTTATGGTCTAACACTGCATCATGTGTGCACATATTTGCATTGCTTTAACCCCTCTCTTTAATTCCCGCCTCCTCGCACACTGATTGGTCGATTATAAAAGGCTTGCCGCAAATATTGGCCAAATTCCTGCCTCTCAATCATTAGCCTACTCTCAGCGAGAGTAGTGCTGTTGTGTACACTGTCAAACAGTTGCTTGATAATAGCAGCAAATGACAGCTGTCCTGAGTCGAAACAATGCCCATGGCCATATATGGAAATTTTTTATTTCATTTTATCGCATTGCTTCATATTACATGGCCATTCAAATGTGTAAATGTAAAACATGGCCAGAGTGAAACTAGTTTTATTTATATATATTTATGTGATGCTGATAGATGCTTATCTTGAAAAAATAGTTATATGAGGCTACCCAAACCTCAAATATTAATTATGAACTAATATACTGTACTGAATAAGTAAAAAAGTCATTTCCACTACAAAGTACAAACACTATAAGTATACAGAGAACTGCATCCAGAACGCTCTCCAAAATTCACGACACTGAAGTCTCTACTTCCAGGTCAGGGAGCTGTCGATCCAACTCTCACTAGCCAATGAGAGTCAACTGCTGTTAAGCCCCCCCACATGTGAGTTATGTGCCAGAATGGAGTACAAACAAAAATTTGGAAGTGTAAATGAAACCTCTGGCAGCGTATTCATAAACCCTGATTAGTGAAAACGAAGCGTAGAAAATTGTTCATCAAGAACGCTGTTTATTTTTGCCATTCAGTTCACTGTTTTTAGCTTCAGAGTGTTTTTCTTCTCTCTCCTTGTATATTTTTGTTTGTTTCTTGAAATGTTACGTTCAATACGTTCGGCACAAATTTAATTCCATAGTCTACCTGTGAAAAAAAAACGCAAGACCTGAGTGTACTGAGAGTTAGCTAGCCAGCTAGCTACAGTAAATTTGCTAATGTTAGCGATGTAAAGTTATTTATGGATACAGAGGTGTTCCTAGGCCATTTTAAGCCACTTATTTTTCTACATAGATTATTGTATGGTTTAAAATGACATGTAATAACCACCTCTTTCCCTCCTGCTTTACAGATTCCACATTCTCTTACTGGGAAAAGAAGGGTCTGAAATGCTTTGAGGATCTTTTCATTAATAATGTGTTTGCAAACTTTTCTGAGTTGTCCTCGTCATTCAGTCTGCCTCCGTCTCACCTATTCCATTTCTTTCAAATTAGGCATTGTGTCTCCTCCCAATTCGCTGGTTTTCCCTCCTTACCTACAAAGTCTGCATGGGAAGAGGTGTTCAAGCTGAATCCTTATAAAGGTGGCATTATCTCACGGATATATGCAACAATCTGGTCACAGGACGATTTTTACAATATCAAAAAAAATTAGTGCTTGGGAAGAGGAATTGGGCCTGGAGCTTGAGGATGATTACAGGGGCAGAGCGTTAAATAATATACGTACCACCACGTCCTGTCCTAGACTTAGTTTCATACAATTTAAAGTGGTCCACAGAGCTCACATCTCTAAGAGTAAACTGTCTAAAATATATCCCAATGTTCCTGACATGTGTGAAAAATGCAAACTTTCGCCCTGTATCCTGAGTCATATGTTTGCACTCTGTCCCAAACTGCAGAACTTTTGGAACTGTTTCTTTGAAACTATGTCTGATGTTCTTAAAATCAAATTGGATGTCTGTCCTTTAATTGCCATCTTTGGTGTTTCATCTCAGCATCAGCCTCTGAACCATAAACAAGCTAGTGTTGTGGCCTTTGCATCGTTACTTGCTCGGCACAGAATATTGTTGTCTTGGACCTTTCCACAACCCCCCTCTATATCAGTCTGGCTTAAAGACTTAATGTTCTTTTTAAAACTTGAAAAAATCAAGTACAACATGAGAGGCAGGGGTGACTCATTTTTGGGAAAATGGCAACAATTTATTACCTACTTCAATGATGTACGCACCCTGGAGGTGGATTGAGGAGAGGTAGACGGTACATTCTAATCATCTTACCTTTTTTTGTTGTTGTTTTGTTGTTTTTTTCTTTGAATTGTTTTTTGTTTCCCCCTTTCTTTTGGTTTTGGCTGTGGTTGTTTTGTTGGGGTTGTTGGGTGTGGTGTTATAATGTGTAAAATGCAAATTTCCAATAAAAATTCTATGATCAAAAAAAAAAAAAAAAGGCATGTTCTATAATAATCTGAGAACCTGAGGGTCTGTTGTCCACTAATACTTGAGCCAGTAAACAACAGTTGTGCGTGGATGTAGTTAAAGATATAATTGGCTCGTCTGCTTGGTTACAGTAGCACGGTAAGATATATTAACTGTATATTGGCTTTATTTGGATGATTTATTTGGACAGGGAGCTGAGATCACAGCATGAAGGAGTGCTCTTTCGCAGCTCTGGGTTTGAGCCACGCTGAGGTCTGCCTTCTCTATAAATATTTCTGACTCCCAATCTCTTGGCTAGATCTGATTTCACATGCATTTCCAAACAACACAAAACAGGAAGAAGTTCAATTTCATGAAACTGCTTTTATATCATACTGTACTACATTCTGAGGCTAAGTGCGATGTGTACAAGTGGCTTTCTTACCCTCTGGAATGGCTGAGAATGGGCAAAGTTGATTTTTCGGAGGCAACTTTTTTCCGTTCCTTTGAGACATATCAAGAGAGACCATTCCCGACCATCTGTGGATAGAGAGGATGTGAGAATAATGAAATGAGAGGGAGAAAATAAGACGGAAATATGCGAGAGAGGCTAAGCTTCAGAGTAAAAATGTGATTTTATAGACCTCAACAGGGCAATAAAAGTAGATTATATAAGCTTACAGCAACAAATAATGGCAGAATGTAAGCGGTCAAATTCTTTATGGTCATAGACTTAGTGTTCAATCCACCGTTTAAAGCACAGGACCTTATGTTCCTAATTAACTTGCTGTAGCAAACCTGTAAACACAAGGAAAAGTCAGAGTGGGGTTACCCAGAATCCCATGCTGACCTCCTAATCCCTGTTGGCAATTTAGCATGGAAAATACCTGGATTTCCAATAGATAATACATTCGTGATCAAGCTTAGAGACTCAAACGAACACAGAGAAGATAAATGTCAAAAATCTACTGGTTTAAGATGTGGGAAAGTGTAAGGGATTGAAAAGAGACACATCTGGGAGTAATTGTGGTGGCTAGCAGAGCTGGAGGAAATGGGCTGTGTGTAGTGTTGAATCCAGGCACAGTTGTGTGTGTGTGTGTGTGTGTGTGTGTGTTCTGAATGACAGGAAGTACTGTGCAAGACCTGAGGGCATTGTCGGAAATCTGCACTAATAAACTCCTATATTAAATCTTATAAATCTTATATAAATATCTCAAAGATATTGTGTGTGCGCTATCGTATGAAAATAATCAACAATAGGGTGGTGTGATGCGGTTCAGAGCGAACTGGAGTTAAAGTAATCGCTTAAAGTTTTTTTATTTTCCAATAATAACATGTGCCAATGTGTTTTATTACTCTTAAACCACAGCAATTTGCTAATGACTACCTTTTTCCTTTTTTTAACGAACAACACACCGTACTTTTAAACCTCCACACATTCAAACACACGCCACATTTTCTGTCACTTTCTAAAGACAGAGAGGTCATTTCTACAGCTGAGGTATTTCCTCAGTAGTGCTGGTGTGTTTTGTGCTTCAGTGTGTGTGTGTGTGTGTGTGTGTGTGTGTGCGCGTGTGTGACTAGCATGTGATCAGCCAGCCGAACTGTCGGTCTGGCAGGCAGCTGCTTATGGCCTTCTTCTGAGTTAAACATACAATAAATACCGGGCATACTGTAGTAAACACTGAATACACACCTGCTCTGAGCCTCACACACACACACACACACACACACACACACACACACACACTCCCACAAACTGTCATTACATCAGTCTGATCATACCAATCAACAGTACATATTTGAGGCAGGATTATTTAAATATTATAATACACAGATTATACAGTCAGCTCCAGAAATATTGGAATTTTTTTTACCTCCTTTTCTTTGTTGCGACTTTTTTGTAGCTCTACTACACCCTATAGCAAACATGCCACAAATTACAGCTTTGAATGTTTGTGTGTGTGTGTGTGTTTGCATGCCGATGCGTGTGTGGGTGTTTATGTAGGAGAGCAGCAGAGGTCAGCAGAGGTCAACTCATATGCATAACCCTATTCTTCAGTGATCCTTTCATCTTTATTCTACTAATAAACAATGAATTCTTGACCAAAACAAGCACTAAATGTCCTTTTTATTTCTCATTTCTTCCTTCGGGACTACGTTCTGTATTTCTGTCCTGTATCGTACAGAAATACGCTCACATGACTCACTGTATATGATGTTCGGACAGCTAAAGTGACCAAAAATAAATAAATTAATAAATAAATAAATAATACACTTGTAGTAGTCATCTTTCACATTACCTGACTAACTGACTATTGCACCTTTAATATTTATTTTACATTACTCACTTGTCTTGCTACAGAGATTTTTTTTTCAGTGTCTTCAAATGCAGGATATAATTAACTACACTGCCCTCAGGTGGATTATTTTGGTGCAACAGAAAAGTGTACGTCCAATCGCCAGGACTTCACAGGTTTGAATCCTGATGATGACATAGCTATCCGTGACCAGGAGCCAATGGAGTGAAATTGGCCGTGCTATCTGAGTAAGAGTGATTGCATGTTCTCGCTCTCACCTGTCAATCAGAGGAGCATCTGTGAGCTCATGTACGCGGAAGAGGGCAGACAGAGCTTTCCTCCGAGTGTGTTATGCTGCTCTGTGACGCCGCATGAGCAGCAGTGCGGAAAGATGCTGTTGGTTGGCTTCATGTGTTTTGGAGGAGGGACGTGTTAGCCTTCACCCTCCCTGGTTAGTAGATCTTGTATGATCATTTATAATACGATTTTTAAGACATTCTCAAAAATTTGAATATTCTATATTATTGACTCCTCCCCAAAAAAGAAAACCCAAACAGAATGTTTAAAGTCCCCATGAACTCAAAATGAAACTTTCATGGATTTTAGCACGAATGTGTCAGCCTTACGGTTATTTATAAGCTGGTGTGCTCCAAACCAATGACCAAATTCATTTTTAGAAGAAATATGCATTCAAAATTTAGTCTCTCTCTACCACCAATATGGATTAAGAATTTTGATGACATCATTCTGCACTTCAGCTTCTCATCAGACTTTCTGTCCAATCAAATGCTCTCTAGAATCTGAAGAGAGCATTAAAAATCATCTTGCTGAAGTTGCCGTTGTTGAGCGAGAGAAATAGTATCAGCAATCATGGGTCGTAAATGTGTCTTTGGCTGTTTGAACGCGTGTTTTATTCAGTTTTTAAGAAGGAAATAGCTTGAATTCGTTCACTTTGAATAAGGAGATATTTGTGCCAGCTCGTGGCTTTGTAACAGGTATTTTTCCATGGTACTACCTGTCAAGTACGGCTTCTCCCGGGCTGTGAGGTAAGCTAAACGCTATTGGCTATTTAAAAAGGGGGAGGGGCTACTCTATGTCTTGCCCTGACTTCCTGTTTCAGTGGAAATTACATCAACACATCTAATAACACTGTGCGTTTCAAGGCAATTCACAGGGACCCCATTCAAGACTCAGCTTAGACTCTTACTAGGCTTGATAGATAGTGACCAGAGACCTTAAGAGGGTAAGATCCTTCACAAACCCACACACATACAGTACACACCTCCACCATTGTGTCCGAAAGTGGAACTGGTCTCAGCATAGCGACCCTGTTTGACACAGTATCCCCGCTCGAGGAGGACACGGTGATAAAGCTGCACCTCTGTGTCTGAGGGGACGTGCTGCCCCGTCAACATGACGGCCTTCCCCGCACAACTCCTCTTAGACCAGTGTACCTGAGAGAGAGAGAGAGAGAGAGAGAGAGAGAGAGAGAGAGAATGATGAGGAGGAAGAAAACACGAACGAATATCTAAAGTTAATCCGAATCGGAGATATATCCCTAAGCTGAGCGATGAAATGAATAAGCTTTCCTCTTTAAATGCTTATTTAAACAAAGCATGGCCAATATAAAGCACTTTAAACCCTGAATAACAAATTAAAATACTGACTGTGTTGGATGTAGCGATCGCAACATGACTCGCTAATGAGCCAAGCAGTGCAGCCAACCAAAATACCTCATTAGAGATCTTTTGTAGAGCTGCTAGACTAATATCCTCTAAGAGGGGTCATGTGGAGGGGTGAGAGGACAGCAGGCCAAGCTTACACTCTGAACAGGATTAGGACTTCAAGCAGCTGAGCATGCAACGGGTCAAGATGACAAGACTCAGGTGGTGACCGTGACGCAACACCGGTCTGCGACAGTCAACATGGCCATGAGTGTATCAATACACACAGCACAGTATGTAAGGAATAAAACATGACATACATCATATATAGGATGTCCAGAAGTCTTCTATTCCTCTTATACCACAGACGTTCCACAATTTTTTGAATGACAGAGCAATACGTCACACTTTTTACCCATTTTTAGTAACATTTAACATTGTGGAGCGTCCATGAAACACATTAGTTACTAGCTTCACTTACTTTATAGAAGCTATAGAGAGAGTTGTTCCTTCACCAGCCATATATTTCTGTCTCTCTTGAAATGAAAACAAGTCAAGCTCAACACCAAAGGTGTAGATGGGGCTGTCTCCACCACCATAGTTACAAGAAAGAAGTCTTTCTTGCTACTAATTTGTATGCAAGAAATACCCTTTAGGTATACAGTGGGGTTCAAAAGTCTGAGACCACATTGATAAACAGAAGGATTTTAGATCTGATTCTGCAATATTTCTAGGTCCATATTTAAATGTAAGCAAATGTGTGATATTGACCGAGTTAACTGCTTTGTACAAAAGGTCAGATTTTCCTCATGCCTAATCTCTTCTATTGATACACCTGCTCAGATGACACGGATGGATTTGATCTAAAATGGATCATAAGGTTTTGCACAAATCCATCAGTGACATCTGAATACGTTTCAATAGAAGAGATTAGGCATGAGGAAAATCTGACCTTTGGTACAAAGCAGTTAAAACAAACGTGTGGAGTCCATGCCGGCTCGAGTGCACACTGTCATTACAGCAAAAAAAGGAGATGAACTAAATACTCAGAAACTCTGAGTATTTGGTACGTAAATATTGAAATATTTCAAATATGTAAATATTTCAAAGACTCTATAAGTACGTTTACATGGACAACAATAATCCAATATTAACCAGATTAAGACGATACTCTGATTAAGAAACTAGCATGTAAACAGCCATTTTTAATTACCTTAATCCAACTAAAGTCATACTCGAAGTAAACAGAAATGGAGTATTCCTGTTTTTGTCGCATTATGGACATGTATTACAGACATGTACACACCTTAATCACACTATTAACGTCGTGTGGGAGTTTTCACCGCATTTTGCGACAGGACACGTACACACACGGCAGTGCTCAACCGTTTGATAGCAAACTAGAGAGCACGGCTGCGTCCCAAACCACGTATTTACCTACTATATAGTAGGCGAAATACATGTATCTCGGCTACTATACAGTAGGTAAGTAAGCAGTTTGGGACGCAGCCCACGGCTTCAAGCAGTCGTCTAGTTGCACGTATAGCATGACAAATAATTAACTGCACTTGAAGCGTTCGTAAAAAATTTAAATAAAAACACCCAAAACTGTATACGGTACCATAACGAAGACCAACTGTATGTCGATACGTGAAATTCTGGAGGGACGTCGGACGGCTTGGCGACGTAATGACATGTGACGTTAATCGATCTATGTTCTATAACATGTAAAACCTGAACATGAAAGGAATCTTCCAAAAGCAACTCATGTAAACACCTTAATCACAATATTGTCTTATTCAGAATAAGGTCCATAATTAATTATTGCAGTCTATGTAAACGTAGTCTATGTTTCATTCAAGTTGTTGTCAATAATATCATTTGTAATGAAAATTTTTGTATTAAATTTAAAAAAGGAATGCAAAATAAAAGGATTTTCACTAGTGCTCTCAAACTTTTGGACTCCACTATACTTCAAAACATGAAGGAAATGACTGAAGAAAAACTATTTCAGTCATTTGACCTTGCGGTAACTTTGACCATATTTGGATAAATTCCCAAATCGAATCAGTTCATCTGCTGGTTACAACGATGATTCTATATAAATCCTACAAACATTCAACCACTTGTTCTTGAGATATTGCGCTAACAAGAATCACAGACAGATGCATGGACAAACGCACAAATGGACCAATGGAAACTATCTTAGATAGCAAGAAGAGGCTTGAGTTCCTGAACTTGTGTGTAAGTATCATCTCTGTATGACAAACAGAAAGGAAATGTTGGAAGAAAAACTATTTCAGACATTTGACCTTGCTGTGACTTTGACCATATTTGGGTAAATTCCCAAATCGAATCAGTTCATCTGCTAGTTACTATTTAATTCCACATAAATCCTACAAACATTCAAGCACTCATTCTTGAGATATTGCCTTAAGGAGAATCTTGGATGGACAGATGAACAGATGGACAGCTACTACAGGTGATCCTCTGCTTTCCCCTCATTTACAGACTGTTGCAAGGAGCTGACGCTGGAGACTCCTTCTGTAAATGTTAAAGAAACATCTCCTTACAGAACAATTCTACATATAACCAAATAGACCTTTTTCTTTAGTAAAGAGCAGCACATTTTTAATCACTAAACTTTTTTTAGACATAAGATGATGAAATGTTGACGCAAAGGTACAGTATATTGTTCTCAACTGTATAATGTTCCTCATATAGCATGGGATATGAAGAATGAGGAACAGAGAGGGGATAACTGAAGATCTTTTGAGAACAGTTAAACCCCCCTCTCGTCTGCTGCACTACAGATGAGCAAGCGGCTATTTTCTTTTACTCTGCTCTCTGTTTATGTTCTGTCCTGCTTAGCCTTATTGTTCCTCCATCTCTGATGTCTCCACTTCTCTCTATCTCTCTCTTACTCTCTCTCTCTCTCCCTGCATCTTTCTGACTGTCTGTTTGCTTCAGGCCTGTTCAGGGAAGTTCTGTAATGAAATAATAATGTTTGAGTCTTGGCCACAGCCGGGCCCCGGGAAACGAAGGCAGCGCTGTAATTGCATGGTTTAGATTAGCATCTGCAGCTGGAGGTCTACAAGAGGAGAAAAGAGAGACAGTTGGACAGTAGAGGACTGGCTGATGGACTGAAGTAGTGATAAGGAAAATAAAGAGAAGAGAAATAGTATGTTGCTGAAGCTTCTGTGAGGAGAGTAGACAAACTGTTGAGAAAAAAATGGGGGATTTGGCAATAAGGCAACACTAGATGAAGTAGGAGCAAGGAGAGAGAGAGAGAGAGAGAGAGAGAGAGAGAGAAATTTCATGATGGGCTCAGAGCATATGGGTTTTCTACTCACTGAGTAGAAAAGGCCGAGCTCTCAAATGGAAATTATATATATATATATATATATATATATATATATATACACACACACACACACACACACACACACACACACACACATGAACTGAAAGAAGTAGGCCAGGGACGAACTGTGAGAGAGAAAAAAGAAAAAAAAAACATGAGTCGGGGGAAAAGAGAGAGTAATAGAGACAGAGCTGAGAGAGCAAAGTAAAACTGGCGCTTATCACTGGCATTTCCTCCAAACTGGTGGGCCAGATTTCCCAAAAGCCCCGTGGTGTTAACATCATACTAACAGTCAGAGGGAGTAATCAAAATAATACTCCCTCTTTGGTCTTATTATGAAACAAGCAAAGGCCTACATTTTAGCTAGCAAATATAACCATGACTTTAAATTAGAGTGGAGTATCCGCTTTAATAAGTAGCACATATAAATTAGTCCAGGTGCATCTTGTAACTGTAAATTAAAAAAATAGGCTAAAGACACTGCTGTAATATGCAGACTGATGGCAATGTAAGAAAACCAATGCAAGGTGTCCTAAGCTCAGACTGGGTGGGAGCACATGGAATTTATTGATGATTTCGGTCGAAAATGTTATGTCCCATGCCCAAAGTCATTCATGATATTGGTATAGTTAAATTTTATTTGTATAGCGCTTTTAACGATTTGCATTGTCACAAAGCAGCTTTACAGAAATCCAAATGTAGAAGTAGATAACCAATCCAGCCAGAGGTAACAATGGCAAAGAAAAAACTCCCAACACTTGGAAGAACACCAGACTCGAAAGGGAACCCATCATTATACAGGGTGTCCCAAAAGTTTCCATACATAGGGCAAATTAACACTTTTTAGCAAAATGACTTTCAGAATTTTTCATACTTCGTTTATATTATGTATATTTTTTTTTTAGATAGCCTTGAAGAATTCTATTGACTAAAGAAGTACGTATTGAAATCATTCTCACGACTGGATCGGGAAACTTTCACAGGAAACAGGCAAGCACATCACACACACGACACTGTTGCCAAACTTATTAACAAACTCAAAAAGACTGGAAGTGTCGAGGACCAACCGAGAAACGGATGTCCACGAACATCCACTGACGAAGGCACAACCCACGAGGTCCTGGCAAACATAGTCCCCTGTGTATGGAGACTTTTGGGACACCCTGTATTATACATTCATATAGAGAACTATATGATGTGATGAAAGGAAACAACAACATGGTTTCAAATCTTTTTAAAAAATATCTGTTATATATATTATACACATACATACATACACATAAATCCACACACACACACACACACACGGTGGTGCAGTGGATATTGTTGCTGGCTCACAGGGTCTAGGTTCGATCCTAAGATCGGGTTAATGACTGTCGGAGTTTCACATGTTCTCCCAGTGTACATTTCCTCTGGTTTCCTCCCACCTCACAAAATATGTCATTATTAGTGACTAGGGATGTCACGATACCAAAAATATAGTAATCGGTGCCGATAACACCAAAAGTACACGATACTCGATACCAAAGTCGATACCACTGTGTGGTATAAAAATAAAAAATTTAATTAAAAACTCTCCTGGAGGACATCCTCCTCTGGCTGATACTGGCAAAGAGAGAGAGAGAGAGAGAGAGAGAGAGAGAGATAGAGAGAGATATTTTAGTTATCAAACACTGTCTGACAATGAGTGGAGGCTACAGTGGAGGTGCGGCACTCCTAAACGCACGCACGCACGCGTACACACGCACACCCCTTATACTCTGAATGCAGGCATTAGTTTAAATTCACTGATATGGTGGCAGGCCAAAAAGATTTATTAAAAGCATGAACATGTGAATAATTATTAGTGACATTAGGCTACATTTAGCTGACAGGACACGGGCTGAATGGCGATGCATGGTGGAACATTAGGAGGTAGTTTATAACACTGCAATGTGTTAGCGTCATTAACAAATTTGGCTATCGCAAACATTACATGGAGCATAACGTTAGCTGGTTTCACGGCCACAATGCCAGCTGCCTCAAACAAATACAATATGTTTGAAATCAATGATAGCATCGGTTGCACACCGGCTTCAGAGCATCAATTATATGTTTGTTGTCATCCGCCTTGAATGTGAAGTATTTCCATATTCCATACCACATTTCCTCTCAACGAGTCGCAGCGGAGCTAAACTTCTGTAGTTTTTCCCGTGTTCTTGTAGTTGTTGTTCTTCTTCACCACTTGTGGACCGACTAAAACACTTGCACATATTTGCTGCCCCCATCAGGTCCGGAAGAATTGCAACCTCGGTACCTCCATTAGAATCGGTTCCAATGCTACCCCAGAAAAACAAGTACTGTCACGTTTTAAGAATGTTGGTACCGAAGTATCAGTTCTCGTGACAGCCCTAATATTGGGTGAATTAGACACAGTGTAAAGCGCTTTATAAGTGCAGACCATTTTACTGCTTAGAAGGTCATGAGTTCAAACCCCAGCACCGCCAAACTGCCACTGTTGGGCCCTTGAGCAAGGCCCTTAACCCTCAACTGCTCAGATGTATAAATAAAATAAAATGTAAGTCGCTCTGGATAAGAGCGTGTGCCAAATGCTGTAAATGTAAATAAATCACCCTCCAAAGGGCCCTTTGAAGGGAGAGTAATCAGGTTAGTCACGCTGTAAGATTGCTTCAAACTGAATTTCCAATAAAAATGACTTAAAAATTGAGTTCCAAGTGACCATTATTATTGAGCGCCACACCTTTTAGCCCTCCAAAGCTCTCACAGTGGATGGTAAAGTGAAAGAACTATTGCTAAAAATAGAATAAAGACTTGAGACTTGACTTGGACTCCTCCTCAAAAACTTGACTTGGACTTGGGCCTCAGGGACTTGTGAACATATCTGATGAATGTGTATGTGCATGGTGCACTGTGACAGACTTGCATCGCCCATCCAGCGTGCATTCCTGCCTCATGTTCCTGGGATAGGCTCCAAATCCACTACAACCCTGACCAAGATAAAGGCGGTTACTGAATATATACATCGTATCCTGTATCTATGTGCAGGGCTGTTTCTAGACATAGGCAAACTTGGTGGTCGCCTAGGGCGCCACCAGCTTGGGGGCTGCTGATGAGAGCCCCAATGCCCCCACCCCCACTCGACTCACCCACCCACAAGAAAAAGAGTACCTGGCCTGGGCATTCAGGCCTGTAGTACCGAAGATTTTTTTCTTTGTCTGAGCAGTTTATCACTTCGTAACTGAAGTCAGTAAAAGAAGACTGAAGTGTTGTATTGTATATTCAGTGAACGTACAGTAGGTAAGACCAATCAGACAGGGTTTACAGGAAAATACGTGGACATACTTGTGTCTTATTGGCTGACAGCTCTCAATTCTGCCAAACGCTAGCTCGCAGTCAGTGTGAGGGAAAAATGGATCTTCAACGATTTTTTGTTTCACTACCTGTACCACTGAGGTGGGAATTGTGGTTCATATCAAGTAGGTCCATCAGCAAGGTTTTTACAAACAGATTATGAAAGTTTACTCGGTCAATTTGAGTAGATTTCAACTCTCATTCATGAAATTATGGGAACATTAAGAGAACATTAGGGGAACATTCTGCAAACCTAAAAACATCTTTCTATTTCCATTAAGAATACGTTCCTAGCTAACTAAAAACAAACTTTAAAAATGTATGTTCTGGGAACCAACAATTGTTAGCTGAGTTGAGATGTAGATAGCTTTCCCGTGGGGGGGGATTGTGCATGCAACTGAGCATCTAAAAAACAGCATTATGGGCAATCTGCAATCATAAAACCCATCATGTAAATAAGCAACTCTGCATTTTAGAGTAATTTTTTTTTAAATAGCAGCATGAAGTTTGAACGTTGACATTCTTCATCATCCATCATCGGGTTTGTTGTTTTCCCATTAGAAGATTACTTAAGCATATTTTTTCACTTGCCAATCTGATCTATTTTTATATGTTGTTTATACAATAGGAGTGATAGCGCACAACATTATGGTCTCCCCTTTCTCGTTCTCTCCCTCCCATGAATCAGGTCTAAGATTGGGTCGGCGTGTGTATGTCAGTGTGTGTCTGGTGACAGCACCAAATTCCACAGTGCACAGGACAACTATATTTAAATTATACTATATTTAAAAGCCCCACCTCCTTCTCCCGTCCCCAAAGGTCATAACTCCTGCTGAGCCGGTGTCTCTTATAATCCTATGTCTGGTTTGTATTATTCGATCCCTGTTCAAAAATCATAATGATAAAAACACACTTCTGCTGGCTCGGTCCGGCTGCGTATGCATGCCAAGCTGGCACAATAAGTGGAATAACTTTTGATAAGACTCCAAGGCATGCTATTCACTCTAAAATGCTGCAGTATGGAATAACATGTTAACGCCTGTCACAAGGTGCCTGTCAACACACGGTTAAAATACTGCTGAAGAGAAAATGAATAAGTATCGAACTACGGTAAATGTGATTTAACCCCTTTAAATCCTGGCTGTATAATGTTTAGTTATGCCCCTTATACTGTAACTATGAATAATTCAATTATTACTGTGAAAGAGTGAAGAATGTAAGTTCTGGCACTTAAAAAATACACTGTTTCGATTTTTGTAAAAACTGTTTATGCTTATATATGTTCTCTCATTTAAACCTTTGCTTTTGACCCAATTAAATTCCCCATATATTTCTATAGGAAGGTTTAACACACACACACACACACACTGTAATAGAGTCTTGATAGAGAGTGAGAGAGACAGAAAGTGGGTTTTGTTAGTATTCAGTGACGACCTCAGGGCCTGATTGTCTATGCAAAGTGGATGCTTTGCTTAGTAACTGGCGAAAGATTTGGCAACAACTCCACATTTTTATTCCGCTTCCCTTTCTCTTTCTCTCCATCGCTCTATACCACCCTCCTTTTTCCTCATGTGGGGCTCTGTTACTGTTGACTCCATGTATTCGGTTCTAAAGTCTATGGTATGGTTGTGTAAAGGCAAAGTTATAAATACTTTCATCATGTATAAGAATTCATTTGAAATAACACAGTGTGTCTTTTCTTCCCTCGGATACACACTCAACAAAAAACAGACAAACATTTGAACAAGAGCAAACAGTATAAAAGACATTTACATACTTTCTATATATACACTTTATGTCTCAACGCCCATTTCGGTCTGCACTCAATCATGTCAGTCAAGCGGTACATTCCTACCCTGCTAATTCGGAGAGCTCATGCTGGGAAGCATCTGCCATTCATCCAGAAGAGAAAAATCTGCCTGTACAGGTCATATACAGTGATGCTTGAATATTCTATATATCTGCATAAATATGACCTAAAACATCATCAGATTTTCACACAAGTCCTAAACGTAGATGAGGAGAACCCAATTAAACAAATGAGATAAGAATATTATATTTGGTCATTTATTTATTGAGGAAAATGATCCAATATTACATATCTGTGAGAGGCAAAAGCATGTGAATGACTTGAAATGGCCAAGTCAAATTCCTGACCTTAATCCAATAGAAATGTTATGGAAGGACCTGAAGCAAGCAGTTCATGTGAGGAAACCCACGAATATCCCAGAGTTGAAGCTGTTCTGTACTGAGGAACGGGCTAAAATTCCTCCAAGTTGAAGTGCAGGACTGATCAACAGTTACTGGAAATGTTTAGATGCAGTTACTGCTGCACAAAAGGTTCAAATACTTTTGCTACTCAGAGATATGTAATACTGGATCATTTTCCTCGATAAATAAATGACCAAGTATAATATTTTTGTCGTTGTTTAATTGGGATCTCTATCATCTTTTAGGAGTCGTGTGAAAATCTAATGATGTTTTAGGCCATATTTATGCAGATATATGGAAAATTCTAAAGGGTTCACAAACTTTCAAGCACCACTGTACTCTAGTTTAAATACCATACCGTGGCTGTGGGAACACAATTTATTTTAAATATCATTCAAATTTCCATAATATCTACATTGCCATTCAAATGATGAAGATCCACATTCTTATGAACTTTGATAACTTCCTTCATAACTTTGGCTAAATCTCTAAAAGGACTAGAAGACAGAAAAGACATATGACCTAATATGTTGAACAATTGCATAATGTTTATGTTTGGGGTTTTTTAATTCACCAGCAAAGCTTCAATTTTTTTTTTTTTTTTAAAGAGTAAAATATCCTGTCAGGTTATCTCTTATTAGCTAGCTGGTGATGCTAGCAGTGAAGATTAAAAACATTTTTAAATATGAATTAATCACTTCAGACATTCTCTCAGGTTAGCTCTTATTAGCTAGCTGTTGAGGCTAGCAGTGTAGATTAAAAACATTTTAAAATATGAATTAATCACTTCAGACATCCTTTCAGGTTATCTCTTATTAGCTAGCTGGTGATGCTAGCAGTGTAGATTAAAAACATTCTTAAATATGAATTAATCACTTCAGACATCCTGTTAGGTTAGCATACATTAGCTAGCTAGTTTTAGCAGTGAAGATCTAAAAAAAAAAATGTTAGCTCACATTAGCTATCTGTTGCATTAGCAGTCGAGATGCAAATCTAATTATCAATATAATAATAGTCCTGTTAGAAATCTTGTCAGGTTAGCTCTTGATAGTTAGTGTTAACAGAATAAATTAAAAATGTTTATAACTATGATTTAAACATCCCTTAAGAAATCCTGTGTTAGCTCACACTAGCTGTGTCAACAGGCACAGCATTTTAACCTGTTAAATATTTATTTTATTTTTTAAAGAATCTGATAGTATTAATACATCCACAGCTGTGTTTATAGGCAATTATACAAAAGATAAACTAACAAATGTAGTAATAAAACATGTTCAGCTGTCTGAACAGCAAACAAACACTAAATTATTCATTCATTCATTCTCTTTCCGCTTTTCATTATGATTTAGCTTGCTGTGTAAATAAAGTCTCATAGCTTTAATCAGTTCCAAAGTCAAGCTAAAATCCAGTGACATGAAGTCCACACTACCCTGTACAAGTGTTTGATGGAAGCAGTTATGAGATAATGCTATACAGAGAGCATGAATGAAGCTGTAAGGTCTCTGGAGTGTCGGATGGACGCTGAACCCTGAGCGCAGTCACACATCTGACTCTTCATGTAAGAATACACAAGCTTCTCTACTTACAACGATGACAAACAAACATCGAGAAGCCATGCGGGAAAACCGTAACTCACGTCCATATCAATACAACTGAGTGCTCTCAACAGTGAAACAACAGTCCTGGTACATTCCAGTGTAACACACACCTCTGTGAATCTGCTTATGATGCTAATCCAAAAGAGTGAAACACAATCAGGGTCTAGTGCTCGTTGCTGTGAAGTAGCAAACAAACAGGGCATGAGAAAAGCACGCAGTCCTAAATCTGCCGAGACAAACTTGTGACATTTGACTTAGGCCTGGATGTACTTACACACACATACTCTCAAGCTTAAGAGGACAATGCAGGTGGGTCACGCTCAAAGGAATTCACATTTGAAAAGACTTCGCATCATGCTATATTAGTCAGATAGCTAGCATGATAATAAGGAGACTAAACACTTATCTGACACACACTGTGAAACAGAAATAATGTCCCTGCTTTGATCATGTTTTAAATTTAACAGAGAAGATTAAACACACTCCGGAAAATCTCTCAAACACTGTCTGGCTAGCTTTCAGACTTGAGCCGGTGTTAGTGCACTAATCAAAACATACAGCAGTAAATTCTCATCCACGGAGAGCAGACGTCCTGGAGACTCTCATCCAATATAAATACAAAAATACAAAGAAACACAAAAGCTATAAGAGTTCTCTAGCTAAACAACCTCACAACTGGGTAACAATGCCAATTCCAGATGACAATCATTCACTAGCTCCGCAACTAATTATAGAACAACCCTATTCCTGTTCCATCCATGCATCCATTTTCTATACTGATTATCCTACACAGGGTCGCAGGGAGCCTATCCTAAAGGCACTCAGGGCACAAAGCAGGGGACATCCTGAACAGGGTGGCAACAGGCATAATCGCACCCTGTTTACTACTAGTGCGTTTTCGTTTTGAAACGGTGTTTTAAAGTGAAAACGATCCTCATCCACACTGGCGTTTCCACTGGGTTTCAGAAACGATCTCCATCCACACTACACGACTGAATACGCATGTCACATGACCATTCATGCACACTGGGCATGCGCATACAAGTGTAAACAGGAAGTGGGTTGCTAGTCCAAACCGGCGTTCCAGGTAGAGCTTACGCCACTTGAAATGAGATTTGTTGCCGATTGCTCTAATCATAGCTCGCCTCTTGCGCATGTAGGCAGCTGCAATATTATAAAATACAGAATTTAACTGTACAATGGCTGCTAAAAAGCTTGCGGTTCAGTCTCCATGTTGCTGTGTATATGATCAAGGTAGCATAATGGTCATATGGTAGGGGCTTGAAGAATCAGGGAAGGATACGCAATGATCCAGAAGACCCAAAAAGGGGGAGAATGTGGGCAGCCACGCCTTCGTTTTCAGAAGTCTTCGTTTTGGTTTGTTTACACTGAAACGCGAGCCTGTAGATTCAAACTAAAACGGGGTCTTCTGTATTTCCGAAAGTCGCAGCTTTCGAGGGTTGAGAACACTGGAGTAGTGTAGACGACAGGTGTAACCGTAGCAACAGTTATGCGTTTTAAAACGAAAACGCACTCATGTAAACAGTGCCTCACACACCCATTCACACACTAGGGACAATTTAGTGATGTCAATCAGCCTACATGGATTAAACCGGAGTACCTGGAGGAAACCCCTGAAGAACGGGGAGAACAAATTCCGCGCACACAGAGTGGAGGCTACAATCAAAACCCCATCCCCGGAGGTGTGAGGCAAACATGCTAACCACTAAGCCACTGTTCTACCTGTTTCATCAATCCTGAACGCTTTTCTTCTTAGAGTATAATATCACTCACTTAATTCAGTTTGTTTGATTTACACTCTTTTTTTAAAAATGTTTTATTTGCATACACACATTTTTACATTTTCTCTTCTCTGATTGGCTGCAGCTCCTGCCAGTCATGGATTCTTTTGTGCCTAAGGTAGGACATGATGACGTTTGAGCTATCTAAGTTGCGTATGATGTATGCATATAAATTTGCTGCCAATTTCAACTTCACACACACACACACACACACACCCATGACATGCCACAGACTGTAAATTACACACAGTGGCTCAGGAACATCAGGTTATTTTGTTCCATGACTCAATAATAATTTTTATTAACAAAAACACCCATCAAAACACACCATAACAGTTAGAGGAATAAAACACCTCGAAAAAGATCAAGGAAAATAATAAAATTTCAGGTGGTAACAGTGACTCTGATTCACTTCAGGATGCATCACACCACCCCGCCGTTTATTATTTTCCTGGAACAGCATGTCCCCAGGTATTATTGTCTGAACATTAAGTCTGTGAGTGGCTCAGATTTAAATGGGACAAAAAAAATGTTAATTCTGCACAACACCATTTCTACATAATTAGAAATCAGCCAATCATGAGGAGTTAAAATCACACTTTTGAGTTTAAGGGTACACACATGTGACTCCTCGCTCATTGCGCATTACTTGGAGCAGAGACACGTAGTCCTACACAGCATGAGAAATCCAGCTCACAACACTATTAGACTGAGTGATTGCACACACGCCCTTCACACAGTGAGCTCACAGCTGATCGGAGACACCTGTCACACACCACAACACACACACACTTCCTCCTCACAGCACGGGGATTATGAGCGGCTCACTTCCATAGTAGCTTTAAGCCGCTGCTCCATTCAACCTTATTCCTTCACTTTGACTTCTCATATAGACACATCTTTTGCTCAGACACTCAGTACGTTTACATGGACACCAATAATCCAATATTAACCTGATTAAGACAATACTCTGATTAAGAAACTAGCATGTAAACAGCCATTTTTAATTACCTTAATCCGACTAAAGTCATACTCGAAGTAAACACAAATCGAATTAAGACATGTGGAGTACTCCTGTTTTAGTCATATTATCGACGTGTATTACAGACATGTAAACACCTTAATCACACTATTAACATCGTGTGGGAGTTTTCACCGCATTTTGCGACAGGACACGTACACACACGGCAGTGCTCAACCGTTTGACGGCAAACAAGAGAGCACGGCTGCGTCCCAAACCGCGTATTTAACTACTATAGGCTTATAGTATTTGAAATACATGTATCTCGGCTACTATATAGACAGTAAGTACACGGTTGGGACGCAGCCCACGGCTTCAAGCAGTCGTCTATTTGCACGTACAGCATGACAAATAATTAACTGCACTTGAAGCGTTCATAAAAATTTTAAATAAAAACACCCAAAAATTGTAAACGGTACCTTAACGAAGTCCAACTATATGTCGATACGTGAAATTCTAGAGGGACGTCGGATGGCTTGATGTGGGGACTTAATGACGTGTGACGTTATTCGATCTATGTTCTATAACATGTAAAACCTGAACATGAAAGGAATATTCTAAAAGCGACTCATGTAAACACCTTAATCAGAATATTGTCTTAAAGTCAATAATTAGATTATTGCTGTCCATGTAAACATAGTCTATGTCTCACCATGTCTCAGCTCAGACACCAACACACACTTGGAGCAAAATCAAGAATAAACAGACCACCAGAGATGTTTTATCTTTAAAAGCTTTGATCATGTGCTCTCATCCTCCACTTCTAAAACACTGATGCAGGTGGGCGCCATGTCAGCGCTGACCAGAAACATGTGTGCAGTCATAAATCGCCCCTCCTCTATGAGGCCTCAGCCAACTGCCAGCCAGCCTTGAGCCTGTCCTCCTAAAATAACCTGAGAAAGACACCCAACATAAATAAACAATACTCGTCCACTATATTTAACAAGGACTTAACATAGGGTGAGTGGGGACCGGGCAAAGCTCTAAAGTGACCACATTGGCTTATATCGGAGACAAACTTTACATTTCATGAATTTTTGTTTTGAAGATTACAGTGTTCTGTACAGTACAGTGAACAATATTGGTGTGTTTTTTGTTGTTGCATGAAATCCTTCTGAAGTTTAATAGGGCATTCTGTGTGAAGGATTTCAGTCATCCAGGTCATGGTGAAGGTCAAGTGGATTTCAAGGACAAGAGCATTCTAATGACTGGATCTCTATTCTGTTTTTACTACAATGAGACTGTGAGGCATTCCTGAAACACAAAGTCTCTCTCTTATTTAATGTCTGGTTGAATTTTGTTTACTCAGTACGTGCACCACACAGACTCTCTCACATGTAAGAATGTCCAACACGCCTGATCCAGCTCATGAAGAACCTAACAAATACCTTCTTACAGTATTGAGTGTATACATAAATCTGCAAAACCATACTGAGGACTTTGAGATAATTACGACCACGGTACCGAGCTGTACTCTTCCTTGTCGCCGATACGTATTTTGCACCTTCAGTGTATATATATATATATATATATATATATATATATATATATATATATATATATATATATATATATATATTTATTTATTTATTTGGAAACCTTTACAAATAATTGAAGCTACTGTACACACCTGGACCAGTACTCTAAAATCTAACTAATGGTGCACCTTCTCAGGTAAAAGATACCGTACATACCAGAAATGATGAAACATGCACCACTGATGCAACAAAGAGATGTTGTTGCAGTTTGGTGCTTTTATTTTTGAGAGTTTCTGAAAGATCTTGTAGGGGTTTTCTTGTTTGTCTCTCTCGCAGAACCTTTGTTTGTTCCTACAGCAGTCGTCACCAAGCCTGTTCCTTGAGATCTACGTTCCTGCAGGTTTCATCTCCAACCTAAATCTAACACACCTGTTTTAGTTGATCAAGAGCTTCATGAAGGCTGAGTAGATGGTCAGGTGCGCATGATTATGGTTGGAGCTGAAGTCTTCATGAAAGTAGATCTTCACGAACAGGGTTGCTGACCACTGGCCTACAGGAACCTTGTTCCAAAATGTTTGCACTTACTTCATTGTGATCATGCCAGGCTTCCAGGAAAGAGACGAGCTCTTCTGGGTGCTTGAGAAGCACTGTGCGGTCCTTCATCACAGATTTGTTCTTTTGGTCCTCTTGTCCAGGTCTGAAGCCTGTCCGGTTCACCACAGAGGTGTGGTAGATAAGAAACACAGCGAGCCCCACGAGCACAAGCGGGGCCGTGCGCCATGTGCGCCTCAGAGTCCCGAGCCCCAGGATCCGGCGCAGCAGCATCCCGATGCCCAGACACATAGGGTACCATGGATGGGATGGGACGGGATGTCCGAGTCGCTCGGGTTTCCTTCTAAATGGTCACCGATGCGCTCAGGATTCCACGCACACGCAATTTAGGAAAGCATCTAACTTTCACAGCGGCATTCAAACTTTTTTGGAGGAAAAGAGAAAAATAATGCACACTGACCCTCGCCAAGGCAAAGCGCGTTCAGAAACCTGGCCACATCCTCACGCAGTGTTGGAAACGCTACAGAATAAGCAGGGAAAGCTTGAGGAAAGAGGTGAAGAAAAGAAAAAAAGCGCTCTTTCTTCCTTCCCCCCCCCCCCCCCACCTCCAGGAGCTCCTCCGAGTAGCGGAACTCCAGCACCGCCTCTCCGTCTGCGCCAAAACTGCGCTCCTGGAACAACCGGGCGGAAAAGTAAAGGCCAGGATTAAAAACACGCAGAAACTCTCCCAGTGAGACTGCAAAACTTATTCCATGAGCAGAAAAGCGGGATCAGATGATGGTTTCGACGGCTTTTTGTGTAGTGCGCGGCGGAGCTCTTCCACCTGGTTTGCGTTAATGGAGAGAGAGAGAGAGAGAGAGAGAGAGAGTGAAAGAGAGAGAGAGAGAGAGAGAGAGAGTAAACAGTTACTTCCTCTCTGGAGTTTGTAGACGAAGCTCCCGTTACTGCTCTCAGAAGAGAAGAGATCCTTTACAGAAGCAGCCTGAAACGGCGCAGTGGAACTTGGCTGGGAGTGTTAAAGCGGAATAACGGATTTCCAACACGCGGTACACACACACACACACACACACACACACACACATATATATATATATATATGCACATACACGCATACACATATATACACACACATACACATATACACACACATATACATATATACACATATACACACATATACATATACACACATACACATATATACACATATATACATACACACATACACACACACACATATATACACACACATACACATAAATATACACACACATATACACACACACTAATCAGCCATAACATTAAAACCACCGGCCTAATATTGTGTAGGTTCCCCTTGTGCCACCAAAACAGCTCTGACCCGCGGAGGCATGGACTCCACAAGACCTCTGAAGGTGTGCTGTGGTATCTGGCACCAAGACGTTAGCAGCAAATGCTTTAAGTCCTGAAAGCTGTGAGGTATGATCTTCATGGATCAGATTTATTTGTACAGCACATCCCACAGATGCTCGATCGGATTGAGATCTGGGGAATTTGGAGGGCAAGTCAACACCTTGAACTCTTTGTCAAACAGTTTTTGCAGTGTAGAAGGGCACATTATGGAAGAGGCCCCTGCTATTAGGGAATACTGTTGACATAAAAGGGTGTACTTGATCTACAACAATGTTTAGGTAGATGGTACATGTTAAAGTAATATCCATATGAATGCCAGGAGCCAAGATTTCCCAGTAGAACATTGCCCAGAGCATCACACTGCCTCCGCCAGCTTGCTTTCTTCCCATCCTGGTGCTATCTCTTCCCCAAGCAACACATACGCACCTGGACATCCACATGAGGTAAAAGAAAATGCAATTTAACAGACCTGGCCACCTTCTTCCATTGCTCCATGGTCCAGTTCTGATGCTCGTTTACCCATTGTAGGCACTTTTGGTGGGGGACAGGAGTCAGCATGGACGCTCTGAGCAGTCTGCAGCTACGCAGCCCCATATGCAGCAAGCTGTGATGCACTGTGTCTTCTGACTCCTTTCAATCATAGCCAGCATGAACCTTTTCAGCAACTTGTGCTACAGTAGCTCATCTGTAGGATCGGACCAGACAGGCTAGCCTTTGCTCCCCACACGCATCAATGAGCCTTGTGTGCTCATGACCCTGTCTCCGGTTCACCAGTTGTCCTTCTTTCGACCAGTTTTGGTAGGTACTAACCACAGCATACTGGGAACACCCCACAAGACCTGCTGTTTTAGAGATGCTCTGATCCAGACGTCTATCCATCACAACTCGTCCCTTGTGAAAGTTACTCAGATCCTTACCCTTGCCCATTTTTCCTGCTTCCAACACATCAACTTCAAGAACTAACTGTTCATTTGCTGCCAAAATATATCCCACCCCCTGACAAGATAATCAATCCTTTTCACCTTCAGTGGTTTTAATGCTATTGCTGATCAGTGTACATACATAGATACCCTTTTCCATGAAAGTGTTATAAAGGCTACTTAAACAATTTTTTTTTAAAATGAAATCAGGGTTCAAATAAAATTATTGGTGGTTTTGATTTTATATTATCATTCTTCTTTGAGATACCCATTAACTTCAGGGATATACCTGAAAAGGACAAAAAAAATGAGGTAAAAAAAAAGGATTTGTGTAAGAAATAAAACATTTAGTAGCATGCTATAATATCAATGACATGAAGCAGGGTCATACCCCACCAAGGTTTTCCAATAACACCACACCCCTAAGTGCTGTACTCCTCTCGTACCACACGAGCTTGCAAACCATTACACTTCTTTTTTTTTTTTGGTCACATATGTAGAACATCTGTGAAACAAGCTCTTATTTATGGTATAACAGCTATAAACAGTTGTTCCCTCACCAGCCTCTCCATTCGCTCTTTCTTGAAGTTAATGAGACGGATCACAGCTCATCATGTTACAAAGAACAAAACAAAGCCACAAACTCCTCTGTCCTGAAGACAGTGATGGAGGAAAGCTTACTTACTGTTACAAAGCACTGACACTGGAGACTCCTTCCAGAAATGTTAACCATGAAAATCTGAATCATATCTGGTATACCTAATGTCTATTATTATTTATTAAAATAAGTTTGCACACCTGCATTAATCGTCCTCATTAGAGATGCACATTCATCAACAGCCTCAACTGTGGCAGATTTGATGATGCATGTTTAAAACACAAGACATGAAATATTACTTATGAAATTCTGTGCTTTTTATTTTATTCTTGTCTACAGTATAGTTTTAAACTCAACCAGTTTAGTCAAATTATTCAGCTGATGCAACTGTTGAGTTGGTAATTTCTTGCTTTGTGACGATCGTATCCAAGAACAAATCTTTTTCCCCCCGAACATGCCAAAGCACTGTCCAAGAAGTAAAAAGCGCGTGTTCACATACAATAGAGGGAAAAAATGGGATGAAATGAGTTCAAACAGAAAAAGCACACTTTAACACACGGAATAGCAAAATTATTGATCGTTTTATTTTTTTTTCCCTCATCAGGAAACTTTAAATCACCAGTTCAGTGCAGGCCAGACTACACATTCACACACATCCTGTACACATCACATCAAAAACACACACCAACAATCACTGTGTTCTTTCTATAATACACCTGGCAGCACCTGGCTTTAAACACCCAGCCAAAAAATATTTTCATGCTTATCTGCAAGTGTGAACATTTTCCTGTTGTTTTTTTATTATTTGTGCGCTCAATCACTCAGCTGAATGAAATCCTGACTAATATGTAAATAAATGCACTCTTACAGATAAACACAAATTCCTTGAAATGTGTGAGGTCTTGGGTGATATGAGGTTCCATCCCCAAGTGAAGCACAATTCAATATAAATACTGCAGCGTATCCCATATTTCTGGTCACGAACTGCTGCAGTACAGAGGATTTAGTGTTTTTTCTGCTCCCAACAGACCTGAATCCACTCACCGGCTCATTACGGAACCCTGCATGAGTTAAAAATGTGCATTTTAGAGCAGAGAAAACACTAAATCAGCAGTGCAGGGGGAACCCCAGGACCTCGATTGAAAACCCCTTGTGTACTGAATATAAATACTTCCAGATAACACCAGTATCGTCAGGCTCGTCTCGTTCAGAGGCACTGCGGATTTCGTGTCAATTTCCGGGGTCCATAGTTCATCAGCACATTCCCGAGTTCGTCTTGTCTTTGCGAATATGGAATAATAGGAGTGAGATGCACTAATTTGTGCTGGAGGTCATGACCCCTACCATCACACATGGTAGGCTGAGGAATGTCTGAGGGTTGGGTGTATATTAACAACTCTCCCCTACCAATCAGGACTTTAATCGAAGATAAAAATAACTAAAAGGTCGTGTCTCATCTTACATTTACACACACACAAACACACACACAGAATTTCCTCAAAAGCTCATTTTCACATTTCACAAACCGGAGATCACATTGAAGACTTCCCTCACACAGTTTTTTTTACAAGGGGAAACAGGGGTCGAATCAGGCAGTGAGATTGGGTAGGGTTTTTGGGGTCATCTCTAGGGTGATGAATGTCTATTTATGCCGGCTTCCTCTCCTCTTCATGGCTGCTGTACACTGTGGGCAATACCACTTTCCTTTGGGTGCCTCGGTCAAGCCCACGCAGCCGTAGTGGAACCACTCGATAGGACACTGCAGAAACAAGAAATCGTTCAGATGAACACAATGTGTCGTTTCTAGTTTTCTACAGAGCATCTGAAAGCAGTCCGTACAGGATTTAGTGGAGGCTTTTTGTGATTGTTTGCAAAATTGTATGATTGTGCTGCCGGTTTTTTTCTCCTTCTAAATTTGCGAGTTTTTTGTGCTTTATTTTTTTGCGGAAAACTACGAATTGGCGAAATTACATTTGCAGGTAATTGCCACTCACGATGTCTGTTAGTAAATGAGACCTTTTAGCTGTACTCATGTTCGACACACGTGAGTTGAAGATGGCTTTGACTGACGTCGAACGACGCATCTTTTCCCAAATCTGGAGAACATCTTTTGTAATTCTGAAAAATTGCAAGCACCTCCAAATATCACAGAGTTTGCTTGCTTGATTTCACGTTAATTTCTGCAATCTCAAAATCGCTGAAATGATGGAGGGACTGAAGTGAGTGGCTTACTTTTTTGGCCGACTTGTCAGGAAGAAAATGTAACCATTACAGATGTCAGTAGAGATGAGATGATCACAATCGTATTACGAAGTGCTCTTAGTGATGCTAAATATTGCTAGGTTCAAACGGAGCCATGTGTTCACCATGATTATGGCTAATGTGAAAGCTAAGTTTTCCCTATGAAGTTGCTCGATATGCCGGAATTCACAGACTTTCAATACCAAGTATACTTATTCTTACTTTGCCAACACATTTAAGAGGGAAGTTGATATTCCGGACAAGTTTGTCTGGTTTCCACCATCACTACGCCCTTACATCTGAATAACTGTGCTAGCTATCTAGACAAATAGTCAACCTCAATCATAAGCTATCTGCCATGACTGGTCCATAATTCCAGCAAGTGTTATGACTTGAACCACTCACACAGTGTTTATTCACTTTCCCAAACTGAAAGCACAAGCGCGCACACACACACACACACACACACACACACACACACACACACACACACACAGGTTCTACGTGAACACACCACATGATGCTCATGGCTTTAGTCAACTATGAATAAAGCACTCATCTAGCCCGCTGTGTAAAAGGTCTCATATAAAGAAGCCAGTGACCAAGCTGTGTTTACTGAAGTTATTTGACTGGAGGAAGTGCACTTACATCCTGGTTATCACAGCCAACCATCTCTCCATAAGACACCTGCAAATGTAGAGAGACTTATTATGCACTTGTGCAGAGGCAAAGATTAAAGACACATGCAACTGAAGAGAGAGAGAGAGAGAGAGAGAGAGAGAGTAGTACATGGTACTACATGTTGTTTTGGAGTAACACACAATATGATTAACAAACGTATTGTTGTTTTGTGGCCCATCCTAATACGAAGACACTGTGGGAGCCAATACATTTGCACGCGCACACGCACACACACACACACACACACTTATATAAACTTCGGGGGGGGGATATCAGAGACTAAATAATTTACCAAACTGTATACAGTAGCACTCATGGCATTGTGTTTACAACTCATTTTAGACATCACATTTACTTCACAAGAATATTCACTGAAACAAGCGACGAAGAAATAACACTGTAAGTGGGTGTGGGCTGCGATGGAATTTTGGAAAATAGCCAGCCAGCGATATTGGAATTTCCACCAACCTAAAACAACAAGTCAGACTAAACTAAACTGTTACATCACTAAGTAAAATATAAAGTACTTTCAAATGTTAATGTGAAATTACTACTAATTACTAAAAAAAATAGTACATTTACTCCAGTAGACATGCTGCTCCAGTAATATTCTTCATATATACTCCAATAATACTCTCAGAATGACTGAGATATAATAATAATATAAATATATTAAATACACTACCGGTGTCAAAAGTTTGGAGACACTGGAGTTTGAAGTCCCCAAACTTTTGACCGGTAGTGTATACACCTAACCACACGGGACAGGTTCTTACTGGTACGATCTGAGATTTTGCCCCAAGTTTGCTCTAGCTAACTATTTTATAAGGCAAACACAAAGCCATGACTCAAAAACATCAGCCTAAACACTGGATTTTCTGATTTACAGGCAGGTAATGATACTTCCTGAGTGGTTAAGCAATAACGGTCTGTTTTTCATTTACAAAGCCTAAACTAATATTATTATATTTATAATATTTACATGTGTCTGCATGCCAGAATTTCACCGTTATTAAAATGGATTTTATAACGAACGCAATATACTTTACATACTCTCTGCAACCCTGGACCAATTCAGTAATGAAGTGGACTAATTCACTCAATGTGCCTGTAAAAACAAAGAGATGTGTGCGCGCACCTGGTTGCAAATGCAGTAGCGGGGCTCGTTGGGGTCGTAAGTCCAGTCCACTTGGCCGCTGCTGTCGCTCTCTGGTAGCGCGGCCGTCTGCTGCGCCAGCTCGTGAGCCAGAGCCGAGGAGGAGGAACAGGACGACAGGGAGGAAGAGGACGAAGATGACGAGGATTGGTGGTTGGAAGACTTATTGTTGTTTCTGCACACACGAGACAGAAGAGAGCGATACAGATATTTAACGTACATGCTAGGGCTGTGTCAGATCGTATCGTCCATGACAGGCCACAAAACTACGATACATAGTTTTCACGTGACGTCACATTCTTATAGGAACGCCCACCTGGAGGGCAAAAAACGGCTTTCTACCGCTGCCCGCCGGTTATTTTTAACAGATTTGTTTAGCCAAAACGTGGGCATCTCGCATGTAAAACCAGAACAAGCATGGAGAAAGACATGTCCCACAAGGGAGAAGAATTCATCTCCAAAAAAGGAGCTTCCTCTGTAACATGGCAGTGGTTTGGGTACAGAAGACCGGTAAATCAAACATCAACAAAAGGGTGGAAACACATCAAATTGGTTCCAACACCTCAAGCAAAAGCCCCGACCAGAATATGAGGAAAGTCAGAAGTTGTGCCAGAAGAAAGCATCAACAAGTAACATCAAACACTAGAAAAGTGCTGAATGTGACCATTTTCATATCGTCGTTTACATTGTTAGTTAAGTCTATATCGCCCATCCCTAATACACGATTTACATGCATAGCACGTGTGCCGGTCAGGAAGTCTGATTTTAGGCTTCCTGTTAAGAGAATTCTCAAAATCCTGCCTTTGAATTCATAAAAAAATTTCTATGAGTTTTTTTTTTTTACCCTTGCAAACAATGACCCCTGTATAGTTGTTGTAAAGTTGTTACATTATTTATTCTCTTCAAGAACAGCTCACGAAGAACAGAGAAGGGTGGAAAAATAGTGAGCTTGTTTTTTATTTATTATTCTTACATGTAAAAAAGAAAATCACGATTGTCATAATTCTGGTTGTTTGAATTTTAAAGGTTCATTAGACTTTATTTTCAGCTACGCAAATCTGAATCCGCAACAGACTCAGTCTTGAAAAAAGGCCGTGGCATTTTCATCAACCATCTGTCATAAGGTCAGATTAAAATAGTCAGTTCAGCTCTACTAATCTGGTTTCCTGGAATGAGAATCATAATCCAAATATACATAGTTATACATAAATATAAATATACATATACATAGTACGAGTATAATTACTTCACACGGCTCTTTCACAACTTTTCAAATAGTATGAAATGAAAGGTTTCTGAATAGAACATATGACGCTCCATTTTCCAATAAAAATATACCGTTCCCTGTAACAGCAACATAACAAAAGTAACTAGACTATAACTAATGTACCAAATAAATCTGTGAAAAGGCTACATGAGGACCATATTACCGATGGGAACATGTGTTAAGTGTGTGTGAGACTCTTACTTGCTCTTGCGTCCTGCACGGGAGTCTGAGCTGTTGCTGGTGGTGAGGTTCTGTGTGAGAGTGGAGGCCAGAGTCGAGGACATGTAGCCAGAAGACTCTCTGCTCGAAGCAAAGTCCCGAGCCAGGATATCATTCTTAATGGCCTCGTAGGAAGCCTTCATACTCGACGTCCTCCTGCCCTCCTTCATCTGCAATGCGAGACCATACAAGCACCACAAAACAGCTATAAGATCTAATATAGCACATTCAACACTGGATTTCATAGACAAACTCTGTACGTTTAACTTTGTATAACCTAATGCAGTGTGGAATTATTATTATTATTTTAACAAAACAACTTTTTGATATTTTGCCAGGGAAAACGGGGGACTGTTGGAAATTGTTAAGAGCAATATCACTTTGAAACCAGATGTTTTGTTTATATTAAATATTGAATTAAAAAAAAAAAAAAAGAGTGTCAAGCTTATATTTGCATTCATTTTCCTACATCAAGCGACAACGGGTTCAAAAGACCAGAGTGCTCGGGAACTAAAATGTTGCATGAAACAAACATAAATATTCATTTTTCCCTTTAAACGTCATTATGATGAAAATTTGAATAGCGCACTTAGTTTTTACAGCCCGAGTAATTTAACAATTATATGTGTACTGAAACAGTACAGATGTTGCAGACGGGAAGAAGGAAGGAAGGAAAGGTGGGGAAGAAGGAAGGAGTGAGCGAGTTTTGTTTCACCTGTGCTGTGGCCTGCACTGCCTGAGCCGCTGCCATACTGATGGCCCCTGCACCGGCGGCTGGACCCATTGGCAGAGAGGTCAGGTTGTAGGAGGAAAGAGCTTGGGAGGAGTTCACATTGTACACACTGTTGGACGAAGAGGACGTGCTGTTCACTCTGCAGCCTGTCTCACACACACACACACACACACACACACACACACATTAGCAAAACAACTGAGGCAGTCAAGCAATATGAGCAATTTTAAATGTTTATAGAGAACATTTTATGCTTTCTTTACCCGGCGTGTTCTCTTTGGAGGCGTCTGATGTGAGCGTCGAGAGCAGAGCTTCAGATTTAAACTTCTTCTCTGGCACATGCTCAGTAGTGTGGTGAGTTGGTGCGCTGTACTTCCTTTCTGATAAGTGCACACAGACACACATGTTACAGAAACACAATAGAGTAGAAAGTATGAGAGCATGTCTGGTAGAGAGAGAGAGAGAGAGAGAGAGAGGTGGTGCATCTTACTTTCTCCCGTAACGTGCGAGTGAACATGATGGTTATTGACAGGTTGAGAAGGACTGTCCATTTCCAACGATCCTGCAGTAAGAAAAAGAAAGAATTATTAAAATGGCTCAACAAGAGTAAGCATGCAAATGCAAACACAAACCAATTTAGACTAAAGGAGCAGAGTAGAATTTGTACAGTCAAATGCTGACTGCGAGCAGAATGGCATTTGCAGTGTAAATACAGATAAACCTTCCTATTCCTCCAAAATGACAAACTCCCCTCGGGGGAAACTTCATACAGTATGCTTTGCTAGCCCACTGAGCACAGAAAAACCATGAAGAGATGAGTCCCATGTTCTGGATGCCTGGAAATCTAACTGACTAATCTTCAAAGTGGTAACTAATGTAGCGTAATAACATATGTCGAGTGCATTAACACAGACTATGGGAGAGTTCATAATTATCCTTTACTAACAAGGTTTTAGAGCTACAACAACTAATCAATGATAATAATCAGTTATGAAAATCGTTGTCAACGAATCAATTTACTGACTGCGTTACTTCTGTTCCGAAAACACGCATCGGAGAGTACAGACCAAAGTTGTGTCCCAAATGACATACTGTACACTTACACTATGCACTCTACCATCTAGTGTATGAATTTCAGAAGGGTAGTATCATCTCAAATGGAACACGAGCGGTTTCTTTACTAACAGGAAGCATAAACCGTTTCCCAGTCGGTGGCGCGTGACGTCAAATGCACGTAATGTGACACTGCTAGAGAGGTTCTGTATAATCACCTCCCAGACCCGTGTTGCACGACTGCGTTCTCAAAGAGCAGGCTCCCGCCTCCGAACGCAAGATGACATGAGCGGGTTTATTGCGTTTCATCTACGCGCGATGAGATGCAAGTCATTTATTATATACAAAATGGCCCACAGTGGCTTCTCCCACAGCAGCAAATTCATTATTCTTTTAGGTATTTGGCGCGTTTATCGTGAAGTAACGCATTTGTTCTCTTCGACTCACTAGATGGAAACTGCGCTTTGGGTTGGGGAAACTGGTGCAAGTTGCTTAAAAGGTTTCGTTTAATTCCAGTTTGTCAGTATACGCTGTATTTGCGCAATTGAAGTGTAAAGTCAGTCGTTTATTATAACGGGAGTGATGTATTAGTTACGAGGCCGTGTTGCTCCTCACGTGTATTGTAGACACGGTGATAAACAATGGGAATGTGAGTAAGATCTCTAATGTCTATTTAAAACCCTATGGCCTGAGTAAACAGGAGTAAAACATTATGCTAAAAGCAGTGAGTAACAGAAACCACAAGGCGCAGTGAAAGTGAAATTTTCTTATTAATTTAGGACTGTAGTTTCATCATCAGTGCTTTCTTGCGCATCCATAAAAAAATAATGCAGAAATACTTACATAGAATATAAACTAAACTAAAGACTAAACTTTCAGTCTGAAGTTTATATTCGCAAGACTCAGTTTGTAGATTTTAAGTAAATGGAAAAAAATGGTATTGAAAGTTCTGTTTTTTTCATCCAATTAATCGATAAAATAATCAGCCAATTAATCGCTTATGAAAATACGCATTAGCTGCAGCCATGCAAGGTTCCGAATATAGCATCATGTTGAGCTATAGTATTCCATCCTCACATACCAGGTACATCGGAGATGTTATACGAGTGCGTCTACTAAGATGGTTTATTTTCTCTCAGTATGTTTAACTGTGAGCAGGAGATCTTTATGACTGCTTCACTTGCTCAGCTTTGCCAGTGTTTCCACATACTGTGTGTCCCTGCTTCTGAAATGATCTTCTGTCATCCATGCAGATTAATTAATCTGCAGAGTTAAAATAATTCTACCATCTACCAGACTGCATGTCCTTGGCCATGTGCGTGTGTGTAGTGAAGGAGGAGGAGAGATTGTGAAGGAGTACTGTTTGGCAAAAATCAATAAGAAGAAGGCTATTCATTTTCTGGTTGTTAAGCTTACATGAATGACAGGCAAGTATGAATAAAAAAATAACAGCCTGGATACAAAATCTGCTTGCGTCTCGTAGCTCAGTGCAGCAGCTCACATCTACAAAGACGCTCCACCGAAAACACACAATGTTTGCTGCTTCCTGCAGTTGGGTCGCCTTTTCCCTGCAATCGAACCACACTGGAGTTTGCTTGGTAGCGTACTCAGAAAACCCCCGGTCAGACAATTACTGTGTTCTCGTCTGCCTAAAGAACCGCACTGAAGAGGACCAGGGTTCGAATAAAACCGGCAAAACATTGCAAATGTAAAATTGTTCTACGCATGCTGACTGAACAACAGCTGTCCGTTACTCACGTCTCTCCAGGACCTCTGTAATGCCGGCGTTGTCCGCTTCAAGCTCCATTTTGAACTTTGCAAGCTCCTGATCCAACTTCCTCAAGTGACGATCCACCTAATCACAACAAAACCTCTTAATCAACATCAAAACATACTTTTAATAACTATCAGCATTTCACCAGGGTTTTTTTTTTCTCTAAGAAATTCATCTTGTTGCTTGTGAAATTCAACTTCTTCCTAAGCTCCATAGTTTATTGACTGTCATATTGTGACTGACTGCCACCTAGTGGCTAATCAGATGTAGTGCACTATAAACAGTTTTTCACTCACCAGATCATAGATTTGATTGGCTAATTGGACTTTTTCATCAGCATCTTCCAACGCTTTATAATAGTCCTGACAGAAAGCAAATCATTGCAGTCATTTCAGAGTCATTCCAGCGATCACCTTCAACAGGCAAAGTTTGTAAAAAGTAAAGTGACATGAGGGTTTACATGCAGTGAGAACGATTTAGCTGTGTGTGCGTCTGTGTGTGTATATTATATATAAATCTCTGCAAACTAAAAAAAACAACAAAATACGAATGCAAGGTAGGCAGAATGGTAAATAAAGCCGTCTGTTTTGGGACTAAAGAGCTATTCTAGCAGATGTTCTATTGGTGCTTGGTGAAAATTGCATCTTTTATCCCCTACCTTCTTAATAACCTCCATCTGCTCCTCCCTCCATTCGGGTTTGTTCTTCTTAGCGTTGGCAAAGAACTCATTAACTCTCTGCTCCAGCTGGTCCATAGCATCTGTAAAGCGCAAACAGCGTTATGATGAGCACGGCCATCTCAAAGTACTCACCGACTCGGGGTCGGATCAGAATGTGGAGTTACTGACCATAACAAACCCAAACAACGATGTTCTTAAAAGATCCTTTTATACATAGATAGATTCCATAATAAAATTTTCACCACCAGCCTTTGAGTTTTTACACACGATATTACACTAGCTCAGTAAGACGGTAATAAGATGCATTTTTACACACATTTGAATCATTGCCATGAAAATACTCAGCATGTGCCAGGTAATTACCTCCTTTAGAGACTTTAGAGCCGGCCAGGACCAGCCTAATAAAGATCATTATAAAGCTCAAATAAATTCATACTGTTGTTTTAAATTAAAATCGTCATGAGCCAAAACAGAATTGGAAATTTGGATTAAAAAAAAATATATATGGAAAAAAATAAATAAATAAAAAGAGCGGTCTCCATTATTACGCTACACAGCGACTGATAAAACATGCTGATGATATGTAATTCACTCATACATCTTCAGTAAGCGTTTTATCCTGGTCAGGGTCAAGGCGGTGGATCCAGAGCCAATCCTGGGAACACGCCCAGGATGAGCCACCAGTCCATTTATGGACACACACATTTACCAGAGTTTTTGTTGTGGTTGTTGCGGCCAAAAATGCTGAGGCTTTATTAAAAATTTGTGACACAATGTGCAGAGTTTTTTGTGCTTTTTTGCAGCAAACTACTTGAATTAGCTAAAATCGCAACTGCGTTAAATTATTTTGCACTGTGATGTTTGCTGAGACCGTTCATCTGTACTTATGTTCGACAGGGCTTTGGCTCAACGCGCGTTGTGATGACGTCACATGACACATCTTGGCCCAAACCTGCTGTAATTCAGAAAAATCGCACGCTCCTCTGAATATTGCGGAGTTTCCATGATTTGGCGTTCATTTCTGTGATCGAAAATCTAAAAATCCTGGACAGACTGATCTACACTTAGGTGCATCAGATGCTAAATTGCCCACAACGGCATGCTTCGAGGGGGTTGGAAGGAAAGCAGAGAACCCCGAGGAAACCCACACAGACAAAGAGAGAACATTAATTATTCATCATCAGAAGAAAAATCCTAATTAATTCCACACTAATCCCAGGTCGTAACACTGCGAAATGTAGAAAACGTCAAGGGGTGTGGGTGTGTGCGGGGGGTGCGAATACTTATGCAGGACACTGCATTTACAGAACTTTGAAAAACAAAATATATAATTAGTGTGATCTGCTTCGTAGGTGATATAAGTTAAGTATCCACTGGGGCTTTCAGAAATCCTCCTTTCAGATGCTGACACACGAACACATTAAAAAAAAGTTGTTGTTGTAATTGTTTACTAAACTGAGATTTGTTTGTTTTTGTTTTTTTGTGACACTCCAGCCTGAAGTAGTTTCCGCGCATCTTTACTTTTAAAATGATCCTCCAAACTTCACCTGACTTGTAGAACTGCACTTAAGTTCAGCTCTCATCACAAAATGTACAAGAAAAACAAATCCATTCACTTGAACTGTTATAAACATCTATTATTATTGTTGTTGTCGTTGTTGTTATTATTGTTGTTGTTGTGATTCCTCTAACTCAGAGTGTAGTGTTTAGCTTTAGCCCACTTGGTTGTCACACTGCCGGCCGATCGCACTGTCTTACTCTGCACTTGCAGGTCCATCTCTCGCATTTCCGTAAACCTGTCGCGGAGATCCATGGGTAGCTGCTCGATCACTGCCAGAGAGAAGAAAAACCAAAATGACGGACTAGCCTAGCAGGCTAACAGCTGCGTACCATTATCACCAAAACACGAGCCGGATACTCAAACAAACTCGCCCATTCAATCACGAAAAAATAAAACCAGGTATAGACTTACTTTCGAGGTAGTCCTCCAAGTACAGCATTTTGGCAAATACGGTGTTTTTTCACGGTTTTGCAGAAGGCGTTGTAATCGTCAATATGGCGCCGACGGTCGCTGAACGCTGAAGAGAAGAAAAAAAAGCAACTGTAAAAGGGGAGGGACGCTACGTCGACGACGTGCACACTCATTGGCTGTTGATAACGCGCGCGGAAATGACATCATTATGTACACACCACGGGATTTGTAGTTTTCAATTGAGCACCGCCCCACCGCCGTACTACAGGCTTGCCTCAAATCGGCGTTTCGATTCAAGTCCCTGCTGCAAATGTTCATATTATTTCTCAAAAATGTTCAAAACTTAAATATGTCAAACATCTGTTATAAGTAATAATACATTCCTCGTAATTAAAGTACAGTTTTATGAGCGGAGAAAATTATTATTATTATTATTATTATTATTATTATTATTATTATTATTTATATGTAAAAATTTCTAATACAAGCAGTTTTGTTCAGTTTCCTCAAAGATGTTCAACAGAAATGTAAAAGTAATCAAATCTACGAATAATACAAAACTTCAGTAGTTGTTGTTTAATCACACTTGTTCTCATCCTTTCATAAAGCGTTTCATCACGCTTGCTTATTATTTCATATTGAAATGTAAAAGAAAATAGGCATGCCCATACATTTGCTGGCAGCTGTTACTTTGATGGAAACTTTCCATTAAAAAGAAAAAATGTATTCTTTGACTAAGTCTTGTGATTTTAAAGAAATGACATCATTTTCTTCAGACGAATGTATACAAGAACAGGGTGGACAGTTTACTGTAATAGAGGTTCTAATAATTAGAAAAAGGTTCCTAGTTCAAATTGAGGAGTAAATGTAGTAGGCTAGTCAAACATTAAAAGAGGGGAAAAAAGATAAATACATCTCTAATCAGGAAGTATATCCACCACAACAGCATATACACTTACTGACAAATGTGTATCTTTACATAAAATGAATCACGTTATACTTAAGTGTGAAAAGACATGAAATCTATATTTGTTATATAACTTTTATGTGGAAACATATACTTTAGTAAAAAAAAAATTTTTTAAAGATTTAACAGTGTAAATGGAATTCCAATAGTCATGATGACAGCTTTATTTAAAGTAAGTTTATGGTAAGGATGTGATGCTTAAAGAGCTGTATGGATCTGAAACTGAGCATCTTTATCAGGGTCGATGCTTTATTGACACCGGCTTGAAGTGAAATGTTGGATTGGTATTATGACAGATTTATCATATTGTCCAATCTGTGTCCGTGATGTTAACCAAGACAACACATACAACACATACAACACATGAGCCTCTGATTTTCCAAGTAACTTGGCGGCATAATTCTGCAAAGCATGTACTCTGTTACTAAGAGGACATCAGTATCAGATTAGCGTCAGGTATCAACAGCTTTCCAGAGCTCTAAAATCAGTAACATATCCAAAATGGAAAAAGTGGGGTCAAACCACTTGTGACCCAAGCTACTGAGATTAGAGTGATAGAGGGCACTGAATACCAGGTGTATTCAAGGAACATCAGCCTCAAGAGGGCAGTGGTGTCTGAAAATTCACTTACAATCAGCCTCATAAGGTGTAACAAACTCTATCATGAGGAAATATTTGCTCAAAAAACCTGGTATAAGTTTCCAGATGGTGTCATATTCCATGAATCATCATTATCAAAACGTGCTACATGAAGAAGGTGCAATTTCTGTAGACATTTATATTATAATACAATACAATACAGTACAATATTGTAGAATATAATAGATCTTGATCCGAATAGAAAACATCCATCCATCCATCCATCCATCTATCTTCTATACCGCTTAATCCTTTTCAGGCTCACGGGGAAACCTGAAGCCTATCCCAGGGAGCATCGGACACAAGGTGGGGTATACCCTGGACAGGGTGCCAATCCATCACAAGGCATAATCATATACACATTCACACACCCATTCCTACACTACGGACACTTTGGACATGCCAATCAGCCTACCATGCATGTCTTTGGACTGGGGGAGGAAACCAGAGTACCCAGAGGAAACCCCCGCAACATGGGGAGAACATGCAAACTCTGCACACACAGGGCCACAGTGGGAATCGAACCCCCGACCCTGGAGGTGTGAGGTGAACGTGTTAACCACTAACCACCGTACGCCCTCTAATAGAAAACACTACAATATAACTTATATATTGTTAAAAAAGGATTCTTTGGTCACAGCAACTACTTGCATGTTTACAAAATACCATTTTGATCCAGAATGCAGGCAAAAAGAATCAATGATATGTGCAGTCAGGGAATAGACACAAAGGAAATGGTTACTGGTACATATTAGATAACTCCCATTTATTACTTGCAAATAGAGTCAAGAAGAGAGTTTAAAACAAAGAACAAAGAACTGCTCGGGTGGGACATGCAGTGGTGATCAGTGATTGGACATTGGGAACAATGGTGATCAATGATTGGTCATTGGTCAGCACTACCGTGTGTGTACGTGTCCTGTCGCAAAATGCGGTGAAAACTCCCAAAAGACATTAATAGTGTGATTAAGGTGTGTACATGTCTATAATGCACTTCAATAATGCAACTAAAACAGGAATACTCCACATGTCTTAATTCGATTTATGTTTACTTCGAGTATGATTTAGCCAGATTAAGGTAATCAGAAATCGCTGTTTACATGGTAGTTTCTTAATCAGAGTATCGTCTTAATCGGGTTAATATCACAATATTGTTGTCCATGTAAAAGTACTGACTGATTGGCCATTAGGAACAGCAGTGATCAGTGATTGGCCATTGAGACAAATGGTGATCAGTGATTGGTCATAGGGAACAATGGTGATCTGTGATTGGTCATTGAGAACAATGGTGATCAGTGATTAGTCGTTGGGAACAATGGTGATCAGTGATTAGTTGTTGGGAACAATTATGATCAGTGATTGGTCATTGGGAACAATGGTGATCAGTGATTGGTCATTGGGAACAATGATGATTAGTGATTGGTCGTTGGGAACAGTGATGATCAGTGATTGGTCATTGGGAACAATGATGATCAGTGATTGGTCATTGGGAACAATGATGATCAGTGATTGGTCATTGGGAACAATGGTGATCAGTGATTGGTCATTGGGAACAATGATGATCAGTCATTGGTCGTTGGGAACAATGGTGATCAGTGTTTGGTGGTTGGAAACAGTGGTCATCAGGTATTGGTCATTGGGAACAATGGTGATCAGGTATTGGTCATTCGGAACAATGATGATCAGTGATTGGTCATTGGGAACAACGGCGATCAGTGATTGGTCGTTGGGAACAATGGTGATCAGTGTTTGGTGGTTGGAAACAGTGGTCATCAGGTATTGGTCATTGGGAACAATGGTGATCAGTGATTGGTCATTGGGGACAATGGTGATCAGTGATTGGTCATTGGGGACAATGGTGATCAGTGATTGGTTGTTGGGAACAATGGTGATCAGTGTTTGGTGGTTGGAAACAGTGGTCATCAGGTATTAGTCATTGGGAACAATCATGATCAGTCATTGGTCATAGGGAACATAAACTCATGCAAGTGCAACTCTGTCAGGCTTTTCACACTCGTGGTGAGTCAAGCAAACCTGTTCCGCAGCTGTGATGTGAACTGCTAACCGAATTTTACTAACCTCTGCTCATTAGATTTGTCACTAGGCTCTGATTTGAAATAACATCACTAAATGGATCTAAAAAGGCACTAATTTGCCAACAGTACCTTCATATCATCAGCTTTATACGTGCAGTGAACCAAAGACAATATAGATTCGATAGACTGATACATTCCTCCAGTCTAATAGAAACAGTCATAAAAATTAAAACAGACAAAGGGTGCTGTAATATTTTTTCTGTGTGCGCTGACTGGAACAGCTCAAGCCTTGCACAGTGTAACAATGCTTTTACCAGCCCTAACCTCAGGAATTAAACTGACATTGGGCCAATTTTGGATGCCAATTTTGGCCCAGTGTAATTTTATCCATTGAGGCTAACAAAAGTTGAGACTCCAACAATGGCCCAATTTTTATAGGGAAGAATAGAGGTTTGGCCATTGTCAGATTGCTACCTGGGAAGCAAGTATCAGCTAACTAACTACCCTAACTTGCTATCTAGATTATATTTTATTATCAGTAATACAGATGTAATAATGTTTAGCTTTACTCTGGTGATAAGAAAGAAATTTGCTTTGACTGTAGGCAGAAAATCAAGCAAATTTTGTTGCCACAGTTTAAGTGGGACATCACATAGCGTACCAGTGATTGTACCAAAAAATCCTCTTAATTTTTTAAAAATCCTCTTATAGTCTCTAACTACCAATACAAATTTTCACCAACACTCTGTCTTAAAATCATAGCATAATAATTGCCATGAAGTACCATAGTAAAAACATTGCAGCATCATTGTTCCCATAAAGTAGCATAGTAAAACCATGGTTAGCATCAAAACTGCCATGAAGTACCATACTAAGACAATGGTAGCGTCATAGTTACCATGAAGTATTCACAGTAAAACCATAGTAGCGACATAGTTACCAAGAAGTACCATAGTAAAAATATAGTACTGCTAAAGTTACCAAGAAGTACCATAGTAAAACCACAGTAGTGCCATAGTTACCAGGAAGTAGCATAGTAAAACCCCATTAGTGTCATAGTTACCAAGAGTAAAACCCCATTAGTGTCATAGTTACCAAGAGTAAAACCACAGTAGTGTCATAGTTACCAAGAAGTACCATAGTAAAACCACAAAAGTGTCATAGTTACCAAGAAGTACCATAGTATAAATATAGTAGTGTCAAAGTTACCAAGAAGTACTATGGTAAAACCACAGTAGTGTCATAGTTACCAAGAAGTAACATAGTAAAACCATAGTAGTGTCATAGTTACAAATAAGTACCATAGTAAAACCACAGTAGTGTCGTAGTTACCAAGAAGTAACATAGTAAAACCATAGTAGCGTCATAGTTACCAAGAAGTACCATAGTAAAACCATAGTAGTGTCATAGTTACAAATAAGTACCATAGTAAAACCATAGTAGTGTCATAGTTATCATGACATACCACAGTAAAACCACTTTATTGTCAGGGTTACCATGAAGTACGTTAGTAAGCAGTGAACTTTCCTAAGTTAACCAGTAAACAAGCTAAATAAGGTCAAATACCAGACTGTTACAATTTTCAATAAAATACACCTGTTACAAGCAATTGTAATATAGATATAGTATGTATATAGTAAGTCTCTGACAGAAGGCACTGGTTTAAATAACTGGCTATAAACTATCCATGGTTTAATCCTTTGCATTATAGACAGTCAACTGTGTAGCTCCATAGCCATAATAGTAAATTTAGGTGATGGCAGATGCAGATAGTTTGATCCAAAATGAACTGGAATACAATCCAACCACAGAGCAGACAGCTGACAGTGACAAATGGTGCAGGACTAAGTCTCCAGCAAATGATCAAAAACAAAACAGTCACGATTATGGGATAAATGTTACTGTAGAGTGCTTTCAACCCATATAATACTCACCTGTTTTTGTCTTAAGCCATTTAACCCTCGTGATCTATTAAAGCACATTCTACTGAAAAGTCTTAACCCTCCCTTTTGCCATATATTATGGGAGCACATGTCAGAATGATGATGAAACATGTAAGTGACCATAAAATAACCTACTGCTAACTACTACACCAAATAGCATTTTACAGAGTGTATGATGTGTGGGCTGTTCATGAACAAATATACAGATAAAGATCCGCAAAAACATACACTATGTGACCAAAAGTATATGGACACTTGACCATTAAAACCATATATGCTTGTAGAACATCCCATTCCTGATTTAGTTCCTCCTTTGCTGTTATAATAACCTCCAGTCTTCTGGGAAGGCTTTCCAATAAATTTTAGAGGGTAGATGTGGGGATTTTCTCATTCAGCCACAAGAGTATTTGTGAGCACAGGCACTGATGCTTGGCCAAAAAGGCCTGGTGCATATTCTATCGAGTACTTCCACTCCAAACTTGGCAAAGCATGTTTTCATGGACCTCACTTTGTTCACAGGGACACTGAAATGCTGTAACAGGTTTAGGCCTTAATCTTAATTCTACAGCGTACAATAACATCCTATGCTTCCAACTTTGTGGTAACAGTTTTGGGGAAGACCCTGATATGCGTGTGATGGTAATTAAGTTGTCAAAACAAACAAACAAACAAAAAAAGAAATTTTGGCCCCCAATTTTTTTTCTCATATTTTTTGGCTGTTTGCCAGAATTCAGCCACAGCGATGTCCTGTGGATTTTCACAGACAGTCACAGAATTGGAAAATTTGTATTACATAATGTTAAGTATGTTCTCTTAATAGTGAAATAGGGCCTGGAGTCTGACTCCAGAATGCACATACAGTAAGTGTTAATCCCATTTTTTTCTCAGCTGTGTATGCGTACTTGATAGAAATTATTTTGTAAGTAGTTAGTTTGTGGTGTCGTGACCAAATAAATCATTTGTCTTTCTATAAGAAATATGTTATGCACGGAATAACACACATCAGACCGTGCTTTTATAGGAAAATAATGCATGCGGTGATACAGCATGACTCACAAGTGGAGTGCCACTGAATCCCCCCCAACACACACACACAGACACACCCACACAAAACAGAGATTTGCCAATGAATACAATGTTTAATTTATTAATGAACAGCACGTAATGCTTTTTAATGACCGAGTTAAGCCGGGATCATGCTGTATGATTTTGGACATGATTTGGTTGTCTGAGACCAATTTTGAAAATCCTAAAAGATTCCTATAATCTTAGGCCAAAATCTGTAGTCTTTGATTGCTAGTTTGACGTGTTCCCTGACAGCCGATTAATGGCCGTTGCGATCAAATTTTTCCTCTGATTAAATTCTGCAGTGTCAGAAGGTTTGAGGCACAGTCCTGTAGTGTGGCTTCTCTACTCCATATGAGTCTTCTTGTGTGCGAGACAAGAAACAGTCACACAGTGTGCACCCGGGCTTAGTGTTGTTTTTTTCTCTTGTCACTTATGTTATAACTGTGCTGAACAGCCATTCCCTCACCAACCTTCTCTCTCTCTCTCTCTCTCTCTCTCTCTCGCTCTCGCTCAAAAAAACGCTTGTCATTTTACCAAGAATCCAGAAATCATACTCTACTACGTGACTGTTAAAAAGCACTTCCAACAGAGACTCCTTTCAGACATGTTAAATAAATGTCTCCTAACAAAAAACATCACCATATTAATGGTGATAGGTTTTACTTTGTTAAACATGTTTTTTTTTTTTTTAAATTTGTTTATTATTCGTCTTAGATTATGTGGAGTCCCTGTGTATTATAAATTTCCTTAACCTTTTCCATGTAACACGTTTTGATATGCAAATAACCACAAAAACTCATTAAACATGCAAATTAGCTCATGGTATCATTTGGTGACTTCTAGCAACTATTTTTTTTTTTAGTATGCATTAGCTACTTCCCCGGCGTACGGTGGCTTAGTGGTTAGCACGTTCACCTCACACCTCCAGGGTCGGGGGTGCGATTCCCGCTGTGGCCCTGTGTGTGCGGAGTTTGCATGTTCTCCCCGTGCTGCGGGGGTTTCCTCCGGGTACTCCGGTTTCCTCCCTCAGTCCAAAGACATGCATGGTAGGCTGATTGGCATGTCCAAAGTGTCCGTAGTGTATGAATGAGTGTGTATGTGATTGTGCCTTGCGATGGATTGGCACCCTGTCCAGGATGTTCCCCGCCTTGTGCCCGATGGTACCTGGGATAGGCTCCAGGTTCCCCCATGACCCTGAAGGAAGGATAAGCGGTATAGAAGATGGATGGATGGATAGCTACTTCCCCCTGCATAAAAAAAAAATCACTGTTCTTTTTTTTTTTTTTTTACATTTCTGTTATTGTTGTATTGTAATATTTCTAATCACTCTATTTTAACAATTCAGTTTAATATGTCTGTGATGGACTGGTGTCCCGGCCATTCCCACCTCATGCTCAGTGTTGGCTCTGCACAGCTGGAATTATGGGATTAAGTGTCCCGTGCTCGCGCAGATGTTCTTTTTTTTTTTTTTTTTTTTTTTGCCAAGTACATGATGACATCCGGGTAATTTCCATGTAATCAAGCAATGCAACTTCTCTTCTGCTTCAGCTCATGTTAACGCTAATGAGGACGCATTGTGTTTGCCTTTAGGACCCGGAGGCTGACACCCTGGGACAGAGAGAGAGAGAGAGAGAGACAGAGAGAGAGAGAGAGAGAGAGATTCTCCTAAACTTCCCACATGCACTGAAGTTGAAGTGACAGAGCCCTGCCCCAGCCTGAAAAGACTGGACAGTCAGCTCCCACAACACTGAGCTAAAGTAAAGTGGAGTACACAGTACAGCGGAGTTCACACAGCGCGTGCAGCTCACTTTGGATCGTGTTATACTTCAGCGCTACTTTCCACTAAATAAGGCATTGAAGTGAAAGAGGATTATTACCGTCACTGCAACATGGCAGCTCTATTCAAATGCCTATGGGCTTGTTTTTTGGCCGTAAGTGCCCACTCGCGCGAGCATCCGCCGTCCTGAGGCACGAGGAAGCAGCAAAAACAACAAACCACCTGTCGCACGTGCTTTCGGGGAGAAAAGGAAAACTTCTGACGGATCTAACACGCACTGTCACTCCGCGAGCGCGCTGCGCGTGCCAGCACATGCAGTTTGGATCGCCTCGGTTAACTGTAATCGGTGTCTGAGAAGCCATGTGACAGCACTATTTCGACTCTCTCTCTCTCTCTCTCTCTCTCTCTCTCTCTCTAATATATATATATATATATTCCCCAAATCTGCCAGCGGATCGCGTGCGCGCACGGTGGTGGACAGCGTCAGAGCGGTAGAATGAGGAATGACGCGCGTGCACGATGGCGCGAGAGGACTCGGTGAAGTGCCTGCGCTGTCTGCTTTACGCTATCAACTTACTCTTCTGGGTAAGACCCCACGTCCCAGACTGAACACCGCCGCACTGAATAATAGGTTCAATCCTTGCAGTTTGTGCCAAAAAAAAAGAAGCTCGAGCGCGGCGGCAGGTGGTCGAGGGGCCGCTCGCGTTACACGCCTATGGGACGCCAAAAGGTGCAAATATGCGCCACTTGCACCGCACATACTCGACTGCGTACCTTATGTAGCTGCTGCACATCTGGAGGATTAAAAGCGGCGTCCACTAGTAAAACATCCCTTTTACTGTCCTTCTGGTTTCTAAGTCGAACTGTAATGTTTCGAGATCTCATGCACTGACAAGCTCAGTTTCTGCTGAAAAATCTCCGCTGTTGTCCTGAGGGCCGTCATGAACTTTCCATCTCTATTCAGAATCATCACCATACATTCAAAAGTAGTTACTAATCTAGACCATTCAGAAGACTGGTCCTCAAAACAGACCTTTCGGTAGATTTAAGAGGTTTTTAAAATTCGAACGCTAACTGTAAGAGGAAAACTGTTTGCGTTTGTACTCAATAACTGTCGAGAATAGTACATAGATATGCGATTTTAGACACAACATTAGTTTGTTTATTCAGTTGGGGACACATAGCTGCGTTTACATGGACAACAATAATCCACTCTTAACCCAATTAAGACCACACTTTGATTAAGAAACTACCATGTAAACAGCAATTTGTACTTACCTTAATCTGATTAAGGTCATAATCGAATTAAGCTCTAATCGAATTAAGACTGGTGGAGTACTCCTGTTTTAGTCGCATTATAGATGTGTATTACAGACATGTACACACCTTAATCACATGAACGTCGTGTGAGAGTTTTCACCGCATTTTGCGACAGGACACGATCACACACAGCAGTTTTCAACATTTTACAGTGAACAAGAGAGTTCGGCTGCGTCCCAAACCGCATACTTGCCTACTATAGACCTGTAGTGGGGGAAAATACATGTGTCTTGGTTACTATATAGACGGTAAGTATGCAGTTTGGGACGCAGCCCACCGCTTCAAGCAGTTGTCTATTAGCACGTACAGCATAACAAATAATTCACTGCACTTAAAGCGTTCGTAAAAAAATTAAATAAAAACACCCAAAACTGTATACGGTACCATAACGAAGACCATCTGTATGTTGATATGTGAAATTCTGGAGGGACGTCAGACAGCGTGGCGCGGTGACGTAATGGGCTGTTAATCTAATTATGTTCTAAAACATGTAAAACGGGAACATGACAGGAGTATTCCAAAAGTGACTCATGTAAACACCTTAATCAGAATATTATCTTACTCAGAGTAAGGTCAATAATTAGATTACTGCTGTCCATGTAAACGTAGTCATATTGTGTCTTATGGTCTCATACTGCCTCTATCAGTACGTTTACACGAACAGTAATATTCCGATATTAACCCGATTAAGACGGTACTCTGATTAAGAATCTAGCATGTAAACAACGATTTCAGATTACCTTAACCCGGGTAAAGTCACACTCGATGTAAACACAAATCGAATTAAGACATGTGGAGTATTACTTTCTATAAAACGGCCTATAAAAACCACTAGGTTAAACTAATCCCTTATTTATTCACTTATTATAAACTTATTTATTCACATACAGCCAGGGTCCTGTTTCTCATACGTCACTTAGCTTAGTAGCTCTCAAAGCATGGTCTGCAAAGTATACCCAGGGGTTTGCGATTTTATTTTTTATAACAGTCACGGAAAACACGACGAACCTCTATCCGCGTTATTCAATTTATTATTGAATTCTTAATGCTTATTTTAATTTTTTGCATTTACAGCATTTTACAGGGCAGCGTACAGATGTGCTTTGTATTATCCATCAGAAACATATCTTTATTCTAGTACAAATAGGTCTGTGTCAAAGCTTTAGATAGACCCATATTATATTATTCTAGAGGAGTTGCTAGTGTTTGACATATTAAAAGTAACAGGATTGCTAGCTGTCAGCAAAAAATTCCAGCCAAACTACATCTCAAACCAGCCCAGTAAGTAGCCCAAAAACTTCAGGCATGGGAAAACAAAGACACATTTTTCTCCTTTTTCTCAGTCTTTGTATGAGAAACAAGTTCACCATTGTGCAAACGCATTTCTGATTATCAGTATCTGCAATACTCCTTTTTATTATCATTTGATACATCTATTATTATCCACGCCATAATCCCCTTTCCCTCTCCCAATCTTTGCAATATATCTTACAACAGAAATGCTTCTATACATCTTAGATACACAGTTTGTATTTACAATTTCCCTTTGTTCGCCATAGCCCATGTGTGTAGAAATCAATTTCATTTTATTCTGGTTATTTGCTTTAAAACATCATCAAAAATTATGGTGGCTGCAGACTATGTTTTAAACTAGCTCGATAAACAGACACCCGAGGACTTGCTTTTCTACTTGCAGCCCTGAAGTAGAATCCAAAAGTAATACAATCTGTTTAAAAAAAAAAAGTGACCCAACCTGACAACCCTGACAAGTAGGTCTGTTGTTGGTAATTTCAGGAATAAAAACCCTATGCTTCCATTATATTGTAAATATTATTGTACACATTTACATACTGAGGGTAAAATTTTAATAGCGAGATTACATTGATAAATGTTTGTGAAATTTATTTTACAGTTTCATTTTTAAAAGGGGTCTCTGGATGCAAAAAAAAAAAAAAGGTTAAGAATCCCTGATTGAAGATAAAATGATGTGTGTCATATTTACTAATCAAGATAATTCCAGACAGGCTAATTAAATCAGTTCTTCAAATGCGCCTGAGAACTTGATTAGTGCAGACAGATCTCTTGTATTTTATATATCAGAATGTGAAACCATAATCAGTGAGTCAACGATCGGCTAATGAAAATTAGTACGGAAGCCCGGAGAGGCCTTTAAAAGCTTTTTTCTTGAATACAATAAATGCCCTTTAGTTTTATTCATACAAATTCAAACACTATATAATTTTTTTTTTACATTTGACTTAAATTACAACTACTGATACACCAGATCCATCCATCCATCCATCCATCTTCAACCGCTTACTCCTTTTCAGGGTCACGGGGAACCTGGAGCCTATCCCAGGGAGCATCGGGCATAAGGCGGGGTACACCCTGGACAGGGTGCCAGTCTGATACACCAGATTCACCTGTTAATTCGCTGCTTTTTAATCACAACCGTAGTTCACATATGTAGTTTACATACTCTACTTTAAATAATTGGCTTGTAATGATGCATTTATTGTCACATATACAAATAGAGAGAAATTCTTTTATTCTCCTATTCTAGCTTGTTAGGAAGCTGGGGTGAGAGCTCAGTGATATGGCAACCCTGGATTAGAGAGGGTTAATTGCTTTGACAATAGACTAGGGAAGCTTGCATTCGATTCTTATTCACTCACCAAGTGTCAGTGGCCAGTCTGCAACCATCCAGTGTTTATCCACTGCAAAAGAGATGGTTCTCGTTGAGAGAATATGTTCAGTTTCAGCTCCAAAATGAACACAGTTTGCTTTTCTCACAGTACACTGGCGTTCCATTCTGCCAGCGAAATGGAAATCAACTCATCAGTCATTTTCAATCAGTATAAACAAATGAATTATTGTATTGCTGCAAGTCTGTTATAAGATTAGTCAGGACACTGTTGGGTTTCTGTGTGTAGAGTATCATGAGTCTGTGTTTAGATGCTAGTGAGCAGGGTGATGGGAAAGCTTTTATTATTATTTACATCAAATGATAATTCTGGAGTTCAGCTCTTCTTATAGAAGATCTCTCTTTCCAGGCTTCCACAAGTCTGAAGTTTGCATAGATTATCTTGAAGGGGTCTTTTATTCTGCAGAATAGGTCTGGTGAAAATAGTTCTCCCGCCAGTTAAGCACTGCAGTCCCCAACTGCTACCCGTCTGATCCATTTGGCTGTCCATACTTCTGCTTCAACAACTGCACACTGAATTAAGATCTATTAAGCCCGAGGGCCATATCTCTATGTAGCGGGCTGCCTCTTTGACCCCCCAACCAAGCCTGTGCTGCATGTTTCACATTCTGCTACACACTATTTTAGGGAATTAAATGTGATAAGTGCTGGGTGTCGCTTTCACAGCCAAGAATGCCAACAGGGCCCACAAACTAAACTGTGCTACTCATATCTCAGTGGGTCAGACAGACATGCCACAGTAGCCTTACACAAACAGAATCCCAACAAGGTTTAGAGGGCTCTGAATTTTGAATGCTGGAAGGGATGTAGGTTACTGAGTTGTACACGTATATGTGTTTATGTGCTGCCAGTCTAAAGCCTCTTTCTCTCCACAGCTAATGGCTCTGTGTGTGCTGGGAGTGGCTGCGTGGCTTAGGGATTACCTGAACAATGTGCTCACCTTAACTGCGGACACCAGGTGAGAGTTCCTGAATGGGCAGGTGTGAACGGCTCCGTCCATTCAAATACAAACAAAACTCTGGTCGTCTTAACAGCCAGAAGTGGCTCATGCAGTAAACACTCTTTTTTTTTTTTTTTTAAGTAGACCTGAATCAACAGAACAAAATATTTCTGCGCTCTAAAGCACGATATGTAATTGAGTAATTAGTAAACAACAGTCCCTCCAGAATTTCAGAAATGAACGCAAAATCAAGGAAACGCCGCAATATTCAGAGGAGCTTGCAATTTTTCAAAGTTAGTTTCCAGAGTTTCCACAGATTTGGGTTAAGACACGTCATGTGACATCATCACAACGCGCATTCAGCCAAAGCCCTCTTCGATTCACGAGTACAGCTAAAAGGTCTCATTTACCAACAAACATCACTGTGAAAGACCGTGAGAAACCATTTTGTGCAATTGCGATTTCGCCAATTCGAGTAGTTTTCCAAAAACAAGCACACAATGTATGCAAATTGCATAGCAAATTAAAAAAAAAAAAAAAAGGCGCAGCAAAGTCAAGCATTTTTGGACGCAACAATCACACAACAAAAAAAAAAAACTCTGTAAAATCCTGTACGGACTGAAATACCTCATTTGGATTACATATAGTAGCTTGGCTTTTGGATTGAATGTGCTTCCGCAGCAGCAGAATATATTTTTTTAGATTTTTCAGACAAAAAAGGTGAGCTCGGAGTATGATCATACAAAACTGGATCAGTGGTACGGCCCGATATGTAAATTATTAGATGTTGAAGTGCTCACTAGAAGCACAACCTAAATTGCACGCGAACTTACCTCATGTTAGCGATGATGGGAATTGTTAAATTAACACCCACTTATAGAAAACCTTATCAATGATTAATATATTTGTCTTATTAACCTTAGATTACGTCGATTGCAGAATGAGCTGTTATTAACCTTCTTAGACTGTCTGACTCATCAGATTCAAGAATTCAGCAGTGCCGTTGTATAGATACTCTATAATATAAATCCATCTTCCATACCGCTTATCCTACACAGTGAGCTAGGAGCCTATCCCAGGGAACTCGGGACAAACTTGCGGGGGACACCCTGGACGGGGTGCCAAAACATCACAGGACACAATCACACACATTACCGACAATTTGGAAATGCCAGTCAGCCTACAATGCATGTCTTTGGACTGGGGGAGGAAACCAGAGTACCCGAGGAAACCCCCGAAACACGGGGAGAACATGCAAACTCCAGGCACACATGGCAGAGGCGGGACTCGTACCCCCAACCCTGAACGTGTGAGGCAAATGTGCTAACCACTGTGCTATATTATATATAATGTTTAAAAATATAAATCATATAACATGTTTAAATAACTGAATCAGCTGCTTTTTAGGGTATGGAATTTAATCGTATTGACCAGAATTTACACCAACACACACACAAAAAAGAATTTGAATCGAATCAAAATCCAATGAATCCTGAGTCAAATTGATTCACAGTCAACCAAAACACTCTCAAGTTTAAAAAAAGACGCTGAACGGATTCCGATATACTAAATTAAGATGCTGGCACTTATCTTCTGCTTCTTCTGTCGGAGGTGTAATTTAGCACCGTGGGACACTATTTAGTCTTGCAGCGGTTTCCACAAATAAACGGAAGGCAGAATGTGTTAAGACATGATTGCAATCTGGCAAAATGAGCTTTCCAGAGCTGCAACTTGCTGACTCAGTTCCATTTTGCAGCAATAAAAATCTCATCTCCCCTGAACGGATGCCACATAATGAGATAACAGCTGAGTCGAGTATTTCAGTTTCACACTGTTGTGTATCCATTGTGCTTCAATGTGTATGCGTGTGTGTCTATTAGTACCCTCTCTCAAGAGAGAAAAGTCATCCTATGGTGAAAACTGTGATGTTTTTGGTTTGAGAAAGGTGTGTGTGTGTGTGTGTGTGTGTGAGGAGGGTGGTTCACACTCATCCAAAATTAGCTAGGCTGCACATCAAGGATTTCCCATGTCCTTTCCAGGCTATGTATCATTGAGACATGAGGACAGAGAGAGAGAGAGGGAGTGAGAGGTCGGAGGCTTACATTCCTACTGAGTGCAATCATTATTTACATGTAACTGGTGGATTAATAAAAATGCAGCCCTGTGAGAGTGGAGGATGTAGTGGGCAGGATGGAAGGGGGGGGGGCAGGATGGATTGATAAATAAACAAAAAGACTGCCAATGAATAACTTCCAAGTTCTGCTCTCTTCCTTCTCTGTCTCTGTGTTGTAGGCTGGAAGAAGCAGCGGTCCTCACATACTCCCCTGCGGTCCACCCCGTTGTCATTGCTGTGTGCTGTTTCCTAATCATTGTGGCCATGGTGGGCTACTGTGGCACGCTGAAATGCAATCTTCTGCTCCTCTCCTGGGTATGTCTCCATGTGGGGTTTTGATTGTGTGTGCGTATGTGTGTGTGTGTTTGTGTGTGCGTGTGCGAGAGAGAACGAGAGAGAGAAAGCAAGCAAGCGAGGAAGAAACAACTGGAAAACATATACATGTGCTTGTGTGTGAGTCTGTGTCTGCTTTCACTTATAATTGCATTCAAGTATGCTTTCCTTAACATATATAGAATTCAAATGCATTTAAATATTGAGGAGCCTACAGTTCAGATTTAAACAGTGTAAGTAACACCAACAACATGAATATTTGAGGTTTTTCAAATCATATCACACAAACCACATCGACATCGAAATGTTAAGATTTGTTTTTATTCATTCAGCCACAATATTGCTGATATTTAGGTCATATTAGGTCAAATATGACATCTTTAGTTCATCTTAATGGAGAAATAGTTTTTATTTGGCTCCCTAAACTGGCACAGGTTTTCTTCAAAGATTTCCAAGTATTTGGTTCCATCCATTCTGCTCGCAACACTGATTGAAATGCATCCCCTACAATATGATGCTACCACCATCATGCTTCACTGTGGGGAAAGTGTTCTCAGGGTGCTGAGCAGTGTTGGGTTTTTGCCAAATGGTAGTGCTTTGTGCCAAAGCCAAAAGGATCAGTTTTGTTGAACAAACTCTGGGGCCTTCCAGGACAAGGTGTATTTATATTGAGATCATGTTACAGTTTCCTTGCACACAGATGGACTTCATTCAACTAATAATGCTGCACCATGACTAATTTAGGAGTTTCACAGCACTGGGGGTGCATACTTATGCAACATTGCATGTTTTCTTGGTAAACTATATTGATTCCTCCGACTTCAATAATGGGGCTGTTTAGTGTAGACATACAGTATAAACCCAATGAAGTCTATTTCAGTTAAAGATAGTAACACTACAGAAGGTGGGAAAGTTCAAGAGGGTGAATACTCACGAAAGGCACTGTCTGTACTTATTCCACAGGGTATAATAATGGTGTTCTGGTTCCATTGTTCACTGCATGCTCAGTAATGCATTATTTGAAATTCAGTCACTCAAAGAGCAACTCTATTTATTCAGAGCCCTTTTCTTTCATCAAGAAACAAGGGTCCCTCAGACGAGAGGTTTAAAAATTGTGTGTTTTGATAGATTTGCATGACTAAAGGTGGAAATATTTTATTCAGCATTTCATAAACAGTTAAAATTGTTCTGTCAGCCGTTGTCCACATGTGTACATGCCATTGGTTGTTGTGTAGTCCGGCTTTGCAACCAGAACTGGAGTTGGATTGTTAATTATTGTTAATCAGTTAGCCCACTCTCTGAGTTTGCATTTCCAGCCCAAGAGGGCCCTTCAGGTTATCATGCTTTCTGATCATTTATGTTGTAAATCTTTGTACAAGCTCAGCCCTGCCCACTTTCCTGAGGCCACACTGTGGTAATAGGATGGACAGAATGCATGATGTGCTAGTAGAAACCCCTTTGTTAGCTTGTAGTGGTTTACGCCTCCTGTTTAAAATGGCCATAAAGCATGCGAATAGCCAAGAGGAAGAGTTATGGCCCACGTTACAGCAATTTACAGAGAGGAGGTGCAAGCTACAGCCTCAGGGCTTCACATCAATTACAGCGATGGACAGGTGAGGAATGCCAAAACAGAGCCTTGCCCACAAATTCATTCTGAGGGTTATGGATTAGCATTCTGTGCGATGTTGGGTTGTTAAGTGATGGTATTTTAAGACTGTTATGGGCCATTAGCAGGGAGAGGGAGAAAGGGAAATTTGAAAATAGGCCAATAAAACTAAAGAAATCCACAAACGATGCCAATTATGGGGCGTTTCCACGGTATCACGGACATCAACCTTCTGCTCTGGGTCTTGGGGAAGACTTTTAGGGGATGGGGTAATGATGCCGCCACCACCTTAAGGCTCATATGAGAATGTAAACACATTTCTTGTAGGTTACATACAGTGGTGTGGCCTATATACATTTTCTGTATGTTAGCATACTTTGCAGAAACTGGCCTTGTGTTGGTAAATGATTCCACTATAGTATCTTTCTGCCCATCCTTAAGAGCCTCGAAGTTGCTGCCTCATTATGGTACCTGGTTTGCAATGGTCAGATCTTGTACCAAACATAGAACCCATCAAGTTTGTAGCAGGTAACATGCGAGGGTTCACATTTGGTTCATGCAGAGGGTAGCCCCCTTGTAGGGCAGAGGTGGTTCAACGGTTAAGGCCTTGGCTACTGCTTGGAAGGTCATGAGTTCATATCCCAGAACCACCAAGTTGCCACTTTTGGGCCCTTGAGATGCTAGACCCTCACTGCCCTTGACCCTCAACTGCTCAGATGTCTATTGTATTCTGTCTCAGTTGTAAGTCGCTTTCGATAAAAATGTCACTTGAGGTAAATGTAAATATAAATGCAGAGGTGTTCCTCAAGGCTCAGCGCTTCACCTTCTTCACTTTTCTTTACAAATGGCTTCATCTACCATAGATACAGTATCTGCTGTATACCACAGACACCCTACTCATCCTTTGCACCATCAGATACCCAGGTTGCTACTTATATCTTGTCACATCTGGCAGACCTCTCATCATGGATGGAAGCTCATCAGCTAAGGCCCAATTCCAGCAGGACTGAGCGTCTATGCATACCTGGAAATGCATGCAGTACCTATGACTTGATTTTGCTGCCTTGAAATTTTATTTAACTGAAGCATCGGTGTTCACTTTAGGGTTTAGTTATTGTCCACTGATTCAGTCATGCAGGGTTCTCCTATACAGTGTCAGCAGGCTTTGTACATTTTTTTCTTCTAGGCCGCCACGCAGATGCCTTAATATCTTGATACTTGACTGCTGCAAGTCATTTCTGGCAGGTCTTTCTGCACTTGCAATTTCTTCTTAACTGATCCAGAATGCAGCAGCCTAACATTTCTTTACCCATGACATTCCACTTCTACCTTCACTGGCCTCCTATAACTTCCAGCATTAGATCCCTGATGCTTATCTGCAGAGCCAAAAATGGACCATTCCCCCTGTACATGATGGCAACAGTCCAATCGTACACAGTTCTCGTAATAATGAAGGCTTGGCTTCCTCTGCCAGCCACAGCACTCTCTCGTGGTGCCCAGGTACTGGAACTTTTAATGGCTGAGTTCCTTCGTTCCTAGACCATTTAGTAATAAAGACATAAATAAGCACTCATAATACAATTATGAGTTAAGTTACGTATGTATCCACATTGACTCCTGCTTCTAGCAGGGTCTTGGCGTGTTGGTATCTGGACTCTGGGAAGTCTGCACCAGTTAGGCTATGTTTTCTAAGTACGTTCCATTAAACTGTCTTGAATAAGCGTGTACACTACATACCATAAATGTTATTCCTTCAGAGCAACTTTGCCTGTGCAGGTAGATGACTACCTTATGACTCATTCAACCAAAACTGCAACTGCTGGCGCCACCAACCGTTACGGTGTCTAGTTACATAAAAAAAACAGATCGAATAGTTCTTAAAGGTGTTGGGTGATATTGGTGGAAAAAGAGGTTAGCTAATTGCATGAAAATCCTTCTTTCTTGTGTCACGGCAACAATAGAGACCCAGCCGTACACCTGAGCTAGACTATAAAGAGGCCATGGCCGTGATTTTCAAGGCTGACTCCTGTTCCAGATGAGGACCCTGATTTCTGGGACGTCTTCCCCCACTTACCCTGTTCTTCTCCTTTATGGGTCTCTCCATTCATCTCTTTATTCACTGCCTCTCCTCTCTTCTCCTCTCTGGCCTGTCTGGGTTTGGGTTACAGCAAGCCTGCAGTATTATCTCACACAGCTTCAATAGGTAAGGCAATCCAGGCATGAAGCGGGGCGACTTGGGGAAAAAAGACAGGCTCTTTAGTTTCCCTGAGCCTCTGCTCACCAGCCGGCATTGCACACATAGTAAGAACAGGGACAAACACCTTCTCGCTTTCAAACACATATACACACTGTTTATATCAATTGCACACGGAACTTTGGCTATGCGGGTAGTCGGCTATCTCATCACCTGTTCACACACATTGATAATCAGTACACAGTTAGTGGGAATTTTGCATGATTTGTAGCCTAATAACTGAACTGAGGAGTGCACATGCCTCCACACACACACACACACACACACACACACACACACATGGACTGTTCACAAAGAAAGAAGGTGCATGGACACTAATGCATTCTGGGGAAATACACACACATAGAGAGGAGGGACAGCAGGGAGACAGTTAGAGTAAACAGGCATGAGCTAATAAAATGACAGTAAAGAAGCTTACAGTAACACTACTACACTGTTATGAGATGGTCAGTCGTGCCTACCATGGGGTGCCAACCCATCACAGGGCAGACTATATAAATCATTGTTTCTAAATAACTGTATTTTTTTTTGCCTGTGGAGTTTCACATGTTCTTCCTGTGTCCATGTGGATTTCCTCCGGGTTCTGCAGTTTCCTCCCATCTCCCCTAAACATGATAGTAGATCCTATTGAAAAAGTCAATAACAAGTACTTGTTTAAATTTTTTTTCTGGTTGTTCAACCTACTTGTCTGTTGAGCGACGACCAAGAAAAACCAATATCTTGGACACATTTCGCTTGTTCCAGACGACCAGGTTACTGACCAAAATTCAGTCCTATGGGCATGTACAATAAATACTGTAGCATTTTGACGGACAGTCAGTACTTCACTCTGTCAGTAGTACAAAGTGGAAGTTTTCTTCTGCTTACTACAATGCGGAAAACATATTGTGAGGAAATAAAGACGCTAGCCAGACTCATTTGTATGATTATATACTCATTCGTTTTCCTCAATTTTAATGCATAACATGCTTTCCATGCAGTATAGGAATATGCTAGCTGTCACCTTTTAGCCTAGTCAGTTAGGGTTCTGGACAAAACAAGGCATTTGGTAGCACATTGGAGTTTTACTTGCATGGTGGGCTTGCTAATAAATTTATTTGTCCACACTTGGTTAATAATGCATATTGTATAAATAAAAAAAAAAAACAACAACAAAAAAAACCAACCTGCTAAGGAGGCGCATGATGTTATCTCCTCATACTTATGTGTGTGTGTGTGAGAGAGAGAGAGAGAGAGACAGACAGCATGAGAGAGAGATGATCAGCAGGTTAAAAGTTCACATCAGCTAGATTTAGAGAAGTGAGGAGTTTGGATGGAGAAGGTGTAAAAGTCATGTCAGGGTTTTGTGGTTTGCATTCTATACATGTGAGTGTATATGTGTATCGTGTCTGATAGTGTCTGATAGTGTGTGTGTGTGGGGGGGGTTGGCATGTGTGTGACGAATAGCAAATGGATCATATAACTACAACGAACATCTGTTTAACACAAATATTTGGAGTTTCCAAATAAACACAGTCAGCCAGGCCCTCAGTACTAGCTCGCTGCCAAATCCTGCTCCTGACATGAACATTCATCTTAATAAGGCCTCACAGTGCGTTTGGTTGACAGTTTGAGTGTTAAGTCGGATGCGCAGGCCAAATGGATGTGCAACAGTGTGTGTCCGTGTGTGAAGTGAATGGAGAATACCTTTCCTCGCTATATCAGTCTGAAAGTGCAGGGGGGTCCTCACCGTACTGACCCATCAGTCACGCTAACAGTCCGTTACAAAGAGATGAGATAAGATTATGCAGGGATGTCTCTCTCTCTTTTTTCTCCCTCTTCTTCTTAAATGAACACTCCAGAGCTTTTCAACCTCATTTCTATCCAAAGCATCTGTAGCATGGACCAGAATGTCACCACTATTTCCAGTACAGTTAACATGGAAGTCTAGAGGCAGTTGCTGAATTCCATGAAAAATTGCTATTCAAAATGATAACCATTACAAAGAAGGACGTGAGTTTTAAAGTCTTTCCAAAGCATTTTATACAACTTTCAAAGTAATACATCCGTCCATTTTCTGTACCACTTATCCTACACAGGGTCGCAGGGGAGCCTGGAGCCTATCCCAGGGAACTTGGTGTACAAGGTGGGGGACACCCTGGATAGGGTTCAAACCCGTTGTAGGGCACAATTGCACACACATTCATACACTACAGACAATTTGGAAATGCCAGTCACCCTACAATGTGTGTCTTTGTATTGGGGAGGAAACCAGAGAATCTGGAGGAAATCCACGAAGCATGGGGAGAACATGCAAACTCCGTACACACAGAAGGGATTCGAGCCCCCAACCCTGGATTGTGCTAACCACTACACCACCGTGTCCCCCAAAATGGAATATATACGTAATTAAAAATGACATGATATGCTGTTTAGGAACATAATCAACAAAGGGGTGGTGTGATGCAGCCGAACTTGAGGCGCAGTTACTTTTCCCACCTGAAATTTATCGTCCAAAAACACATCCTGAACAGTTTTATTCCCCTTATACTGTATCCATTTGCCAATACTAACAATATTAATACATTAATAAACAACATATAATCCATTTATAGTTACGTTTAATGTTGTGGTGGTTAGTTCCCATTTTTGTAGCAGCTCTAAACAGTTCCTCAACAACCTTTCTGTTTTCACACCCTTGAAGACAATAAGACAAAAAATTTACAGCTTGTAATTTTATAGAGAACTTTCCTGGAAACTTTCCAGCCTTACTTCTGACACTGGAGACTCCTTCCAAATATGCGAAATAAATGTCGTCATATCAACGTTTCCGTTTATTATTAGGCTTAAATTATGAGGAGCACCCCCATACAAGTCCCTGTGAAGAGCTGTTACTATAGAAACAATAATGCATTACAAGACATGCATTGATATAATCCTGGGGTTTGTCTTGCAGCCGGCATTACTCTCAGAGCTGCTATTCTAAAAAAATTTACTCAACACCTTCTGACCAATCAGAATTGGGAATTAAGCGCTGAAGCATTCTGCGAAACAGGATTTGTGTTAAAGGTTTAGTTCAACAAGTGCCCTTAGACTTCCATTATATACTCAGCAAGAAAAGAAACATCCTCTCATATACAACTGCTCGTTTGATATCCATGAGAGCAGAGTATTTTTGTGAATTGTTCGAACAAAAGATCAAAAGGTTACACAATAAAGACAATTTTTCACAGTGGTTGCTTGGCAGTTAAGGCTCAGGGTTACTGATCGGAAGGTCGGGGGTTCAAGCCCCTGCGCTGCCAAGCTGCCACTGTTGGGCCCTTGAGCAAGGCCCTTAACCCTCTCTGCTCCAGGGGCGCTGTATCATGGCTGACCCTGCACTCTGACCCCAACAACCTGGCATGCTGGGGTATGCGAAGGAAATAATTTCACAAGTCTCATTATCATCATCATTATCATATTTACCAAGGGTACCAAAATTAGTGGAGAGCACTGTATGCTACCGACACAGTGGGTGGAGCTAAGGATGAAAAATATTGGAGTATTGACTTTTTTTGTGTTGGTGCTCTCTACAGTACTTTGGCAGTCTGCTGGTAATCTTCTGTGTGGAGTTGGCCAGTGGTGTGTGGACATACGAGGAGGTGAGTAATGCCATGAATACGGGAACACTGACCTCTCACCTACCTTAGTTATCTCTCACATCTCTCTCTCTCTCACACACCCACCCACACACACACACACACAGATAAGCAACGTAATGGTTGTGGATCGGGTTTCTGTTTCTGTGCTCACCACATGGGTTAATCTTTATTGGAATGAGTTTAGAGTTTAGAGAGCAGTCACGAACACATTTTCTGTAGTGGCCGAAAGAAGAGCCTGGTCAGGGCATTACAGTCCTTTAGTATTAACGCAGTGAACCCAGTGAATTATAGGGTCCTTCCACTTCCTGTTAGCTTCACTGTGCTGACTGAATAATGAGCTTTGTGTTAATAATACGTTGATCTGGTGGCGTGTCCACATGAAGGGACATTTTCGAGGTTTTATTTTGGTTACTGAGGTTCTACTTAGGAACAGGAGTAGATATTAATAAACCATAGCATCATTTACGGTTGAGTGCAAAAATTTGTACACCCTACGGACTTAATGACAGCAGAAAGACATTTGGGTTAGGTTTCAGTGATGCTCCAAGTAAGAACTTATACTATACTTATGTGTGTGTGTGTGTGTGTGTGTGTGTGATGCTAAGGTCTTTTGAGGAGCTGTTCTTGAAGTGAGCTTGTAAGGAAAAAGGTTGAAAATTGTGGTTGCAGGTAGCATCTGCTACTGTTAGATTGAGTGGCTCAGAGATAAGCCTAACCTTTACTGTAGGGTTACACACACACACACACACACACACACACACACACACACATACACCCGCACCCTACAGGCAGGATCTTATCAACAATCAAAAGACCTTGAATGTTTTTTTCATGTACCATAGCACAGGTGTGACCGAAACTGACCTGTGTGTGTGTGTGCGCGTGTGTGTGCGTGTGTGTTTGTGTGGCCCTAAAGTTTAGACTTATCTCTAATCCACTCAATCTAACAGTAGCAGATGTTACTGGCAAACACATTTTTCTTCCTTTTTCCGTACAAGCTCATTTCAACAACAGTTCCTCAAAATGACCTTAGCAACACACACACACACACACACACACACCCTACAGGCAGGACCTTATCAGCAATCGAAAGACCCTTGAATGGTTTGTTATGTACCGTAGCGCTGCACATCTGACCTGCGTGTGTGTGTGTGTGTGTGTGTGTATGTGTGGCCACTCACTAAGAGCCTACGCCTCTGCACCTGGCCCTGCAACATTATCCCTATTGTCCCTTTCTCCACATCACCATGTCGCAGTCAGTAAATCCCGCTTGCTGCATTTCCCCCATTTCCACTTCCACTATCAGACTCCACTCTCTGCCATACACCTGCCCCAGGTGCATTCTGGGTCCTCTGCCAGTCAGGGTGAAAGAAACAAAACAAGGTTTCCAGAGCATGTGAAGGGCGCCTGAGGCAGGGTGTCTCGCTCCAGCAGTCTGCCAGAATAAGGTGTTTAAGTGTGGGATGTTTTACAGCAGTGCTGCTCAATAAAGTGCTCATGAGAGAGACATTCAGCTGCGAAATATGGAGCGTACTGGTGTTTCAGCTGCCTCATGTGAATTAATATCATGCCATAAACTTGAGGAATTAGTGGAAATTAAGCTGGACTGTGCTGATATATATCACACTGCAGGCCAAATTAATGTCTGTCCAACAGTGAAAATTCTCACAGCTCTCCAAAGCTCCATCTTTAATTTACATAACAAATAACACTAATTTCTTTCCTTAGCAGAAATACTAGGAATATGACAGCATTTTTCAGACTCATATCTATCCACAACATCTGTAGCATATATGTGATTACCACAGACAAGAATTTCAACACATTTCCTTAATCAGAAAATGTGTTTACTCCAAACTCACTTATGAAGGCAGATTTTGGGACAGACAGAGAATAAATGTTTATGGAAAGTGCTTAATGTCATGGATCGTTTCCATCATGTTGGTGTTGAGCATGTTGACTGCAGTAAATAACAGCAGCACTGCAAAATGAGTCCCAAAAAGGTTGAAAAATTGGTGCAGTTCATTAAGAAAAAACTTTAAAGGCTTTGAAATGCTTAGTACTTTAGTAGTAGTAGCAGCATTAGAAGTAGTACTAGTGTAAATAGCAGTGAGGTAGTAGTAGTAGTAGTAGTAGTAGTAGTAGAAATAGCATTAGAAGTAGTAGTAGTGTAAATAGCAGTGAGGTAGTAGCAGTAGCAGTAAAAAAATAGCATTAGAAGTAGTAGTAGTGTAAATAGCAGTGAGGTAGTAGTAGTGTAAATAGCAGTGAGATAGTAGTAGTAGTAGTAGAAATAGCATTAGAAGTAGTAGTAGTGTAAATAGCAGTGAGGTAGTAGTAGTAGTAGTAGTGTAAATAGCAGTGAGGTAGTAGTAGTAGTAGTAGTGTAAATAGCAGTGAGGTGGTAGTAGTAGTAGTAGTAGTAGTAGAAATAGCATTAGAAGTAGTAGTAGTGTAAATAGCAGTGAGGTAGTAGTAGTGTAAATAGCAGTGAGATAGTAGTAGTAGTAGTAGAAATAGCATTAGAAGTAGTAGTAGTGTAAATAGCAGTGAGGTAGTAGTAGTAGTAGTAGTGTAAATAGCAGTGAGGTAGTAGTAGTAGTAGTAGTGTAAATAGCAGTGAGGTGGTAGTAGTAGTAGTAGTAGTAGTAGAAATAGCATTAGAAGTAGTAGTAGTGTAAATAGCAGTGAGGTAGTAGTAGTAGTAGTGTAAATAGCAGTGAGGTAGTAGTAGTAGTAGTAGTGTAAATAGCAGTGAGGTGGTAGTAGTAGTAGTAGTAGAAATAGCATTAGAAGTAGTAGTAGTGTAAATAGCAGTGAGGTAGTAGTAGTAGTATTAGAAATAGCATTAGAAGTAGTAGTAGTGTAAATAGCAGTGAGGTAGTAGTAGTAGTAGTGTAAATAGCAGTGAGGTGGTAGTAGTAGTAGTAGTGTAAATAGCAGTGAGGTGGTAGTAGTAGTAGTAGTAGTAGAAATAGCATTAGAAGTAGTAGTAGTGTAAATAGCAGTGAGGTAGTAGTAGTAGTAGTGTAAATAGCAGTGAGGTGGTAGTAGTAGTAGTAGTAGTAGTAGAAATAGCATTAGAAGTAGTAGTAGTGTAAATAGCAGTGAGGTGGTAGTAGTAGTAGTAGTAGTAGAAATAGCATTAGAAGTAGTAGTAGTGTAAATAGTAGTGAGGTAGTAGTAGTAGTAGTGTAAATAGCAGTGAGGTGGTAGTAGTAGTAGTAGTAGTAGTAGAAATAGCATTAGAAGTAGTAGTAGTGTAAATAGCAGTGAGGTGGTAGTAGTAGTAGTAGTAGTAGAAATAGCATTAGAAGTAGTAGTAGTGTAAATAGTAGTGAGGTAGTAGTAGTAGTAGTGTAAATAGCAGTGAGGTGGTAGTAGTAGTAGTAGTAGTAGTAGAAATAGCATTAGAAGTAGTAGTAGTGTAAATAGCAGTGAGGTGGTAGTAGTAGTAGTAGTAGTAGAAATAGCATTAGAAGTAGTAGTAGTGTAAATAGTAGTGAGGTAGTAGTAGTAGTGTAAATAGCAGTGAGGTAGTAGTAGTAGTAGTAGTAGTAGTATAAATAATAGAAAAGTAGTAGTTTTACATGTACTATATGTTGCAGTAATTTTGGTGGTTTTAGACTATTTTAATGTGACATTATCTTTGCTTTTACCAAACAGGTAATATCTGGATGAATGCAGTTTTTTGATGTTGTTTATTCTTTGTGCCTCTGTGTGTGTGTGTGTGTGTGTGTTTAGCCATCAGTACAGCGGTCAGACATGATCAGCCTAAAGTCACGTATGCCGAACTATGGCCTGCAGCGCTACCAGTGGCTAACACACGCCTGGAACTCCTTTCAGACTGAGGTGAGGACGCACTAATGCAGTGTGTAAATGCCACATCCAGGTAAATGCTAGTATACTGTACAGTATTTACACAACAGTGGAAGTAGTTTAATTTTAATCATGTGACTTTTGTTTATTATTACATTTTATTCGGGATTGCTCAATAAAACATGACAGGACGTGCTGTTATAGGAACAAAATCAAGGATGGGTTGGTGTGAGACAGCATTCCTGTTACCACATCATACTTTTTTATGAGTTTATAGTTACATTTAAACAATTTACATCCTGTTATCATTTACGTTATAGCAGCTATAAACAGTCGTTCCAACTGCTGCTTTTAAAAACAGGCAGATAGATAGATAGATAGATAGATAGATAGATAGATAGATAGCTGGATGGATAGACAGATATGGATGGATAGATAGATAGATATATAGATAGATAGATAGATACGGATGGATAGATAGATAGATATGGATGGATAGATAGATAGATATGGATAGGTAGATAGATAGATAGATAGGTAGATATGGATGGATAGATAGATAGATATGGATGGATAGATAGATAGATAGATAGCTGGATGGATAGACAGATATGGATGGATAGATAGATAGATATATAGATAGATAGATAGATACGGATGGATAGATAGATAGATATGGATGGATAGATAGATAGATATGGATAGGTAGATAGATAGATAGATAGATAGGTAGATATGGATGGATAGATAGATAGATATGGATAGATATATATATAGATAGATAGATATGGATGGATAGATAGATAGATAGATATGGATGGATAGATAGATAGATAGATAGATATAGATAGATAGATATAGATAGATAGATAGATAGATATGGATGGATAGATAGATAGATAGATATGGATAGATAGATAGATAGATATGGATGGATAGATAGATAGATAGATAGATAGATATGGATGGATAGATAGATAGATAGATAGATATAGATAGATAGATATAGATAGATAGATAGATAGATATGGATGGATAGATAGATAGATAGATAGATATGGATAGATATATATATAGATAGATAGATATGGATGGATAGATAGATAGATAGATATGGATGGATAGATAGATAGATAGATAGATATAGATAGATAGATATAGATAGATAGATAGATAGATATGGATGGATAGATAGATAGATAGATAGATATGGATAGATAGATAGATAGATATGGATGGATAGATAGATAGATAGATAGATAGATATGGATGGATAGATAGATAGATAGATATGGATGGATAGATAGATAGATAGATATAGATAGATAGATATAGATAGATAGATAGATAGATAGATAGATATGGATGGATAGATAGATAGATAGATAGATATGGATAGATAGATAGATAGATATGGATGGATAGATAGATAGATAGATAGATAGATATGGATAGATAGATAGATAGATAGATATGGATGGATAGATAGATAGATAGATAGATAGATAGATAGATCAATCGATGGATGGATAGATAGATGGATGGATGGATGGATGGATAGATAGTATTTAAGAAAGTTGGGAGGTTATTAAAGGCACCTAATTTCCAGACTTGGAAAAGTACGGACATTCAGAAAACTTTTTGTGAATAAATATACATGTTCTTTTGTCAGAAAAAGACACTAGTGATCTAAATCAGTTGATTTGACATTAGACCTCCACTAATTCCCCCAAATTTATTTAAAGGTTTAATTATTATATGGTTACATGATAGTCAATGCCCTTTACTAGTGTGGAATGTTAAATCCTCAATCATAAAAGGGCCAGATTTTATTCCCTGACCAGAAAAAGAAGAGAAAACAGTTAAAAGAGAGGAAATGCTATTGATAATCCATCTTTCCGATTGTAGTCTTTGTATTTCTGCTTGATGTTTTTAGTTCCATGCTTTTTATTTGTTTTCTTTAACTTGTAGTCTTGTGATTATGCTGTTTTGCGTCTCCTTCAAACCATTGCACCTCTGGATTGAATTAATGTTTTTTTCCGTCATGAATCTGTCCCGCTTTTCAGTTTAAATGCTGCGGCGTGATCTATTTCACTGACTGGCTAGAGATGACGGAGATGGAGTGGCCACCTGACTCCTGCTGCTCCAATCAGTACACAGGCTGCGCTCGCCACGCCCACTACAGTGACCTGAGCGACCTCTACCAGGAGGTAAGCCTGGGTGATGGTCAGCGGCTGTTTAGAGGAACGATCGCCTCAAGTGGGCTGAACCATAGCCTGCAGTAATTAAAGAAGTTTCAGTAGCCTCGGGCTCTGAAAGCTCTTTGTAAAGACGAGCCTCAGCCGCTTTTGTCGATGGTAATTGTAATGCAGCAGTATTCCATAAGGAGAGATAATGTTTGACTCGAAAGATAAGAGGGTCAAACGAGAAGAGGCTGGGAAGTGACTCTCCAAGTTGTGTGTGTGTGTGTGTGTGTGTAATTAGAATGAGATAACATACAAACTAGAGGGTGAAGACGTGATTTACGCTTCTAGAGCAGACGGATAAGAAGTTGAAGTTGAGCAAACACACATGCACGCACACACACACACACACACACACACACCCTCACACGCCCTCATGAAAGTTAGAGCACTCACTAGGCAGCTTGAGATGTCTTTCACATCAGGTTCAAGATCAGTTCTCAAATATTTTTCATGCTCAAAAAGAACCTTCTAGGTCTACAGTCAGGTCTTGTTCAATATTTCAGGACTGATTACAATTTTACAAAAGATGACCTTGTGTGTGGTGCATCTTGAGGGTTGGGGGTTCGAATCCCGACTCCGCTCTGTGTGCACGGAGTTTGCATGTCCTCCCCGTGCTTCAAGGGTTTCCTCCGGGTACTCCGGTTTCCTCCCAGTCCAAATACATGCATTGTTGTTTAATTGGCATTTCCAAATTGTCTGTAGTGTGTGAGTGTGTGATTGTGCCCTGCGGTGGGTTGGCACCCCGTCCAGGGTGTCCCTCACCTTGTGCCCTGGGTCCCCTGCGATAGGCTCCAGGCTCCCTGTGTAGGATAAGCGGTACGGAAAATGGCTGGTTGGACCTTGTGTGCAGAAAGAACTAGACTAATAGTTATTAGATGAAGGCTGATCATGAACTTTTGTACTAGTTGAATAAGGTTGCCTAAAGTCTGCTTTAGACTACTAAACTTCTGGTATGCTGATCAAAAACACCGACTGGTGTGTAAATCTGTAAAAGTAGGACTGGACGGTAACTATAGAGGACATTTAGGTGAATTAGATTGCTATTAAGGAATCGTTTTCATTTCCTGATGATCTGACGACAGATATGGTTGACTGGGTCAGTCCAAATGAATTCAGCTGCCCAACCTGAATAAACTGTTTATATACACCCTAAACACTGCACTCCAGTATAAGAGTACGTTATATACACGCACGTGCATATAATCCAAACCAAACATTTAGTCATTTTTAACGTCAGACATTTGTTTCAGCAAAGACAAAATATCAGTTAGACACCAATCTCACCCTTTTCTCAATCTCACGTTTATTGTTTAAAAGATATTAAAATCCATTTAATATCCATCTTGGAAAACCTTGTGTCCTCACAGAACTATTTTTCACACCGGTCATGTTGGTCAGCTTGCAGTTTGGCTGTTTTGAATTGAGATAAAACATTTCATTTTGATTACCTTACTAACATTTCAGTTGGATTACTCCATCTGAAGATAAGATTTAATCTGGGATTCTTTGGTTGGTCTCACAGGGGTTTGGGTGCTTATAAAGTTTCTATGCGGGTTTTTTTTCTTTTCTTTAAGAACCCTTAACTGTCCAAAGAACCACTAAGGAACCCTTGTTTTTAAGTATGTTCTGTTTTATTTGATTTTGAATCAGCTACCAGCTGCAGGACTGGAGGACTGTTGTTGCAACAAGCTAACACACTTGACAAAAATGTCAAGGTTTATTTTGTCTTTGGTTGGCAGCGGTCGAGTTTGGACAGAATTATGTCAGGCTGTAGCTGTATTTGGATTCAGAACGGTGCTGGAGGGTTGGTCAGGATGGCCTCGGACACAGTGTACTCGGGTTGTGTTCAGGTCACATTCGAAACTCCACTCCCTTATTACGGACTAGCCCACATTTTTTTTATTATTTATTTATTTTTATTTTTACAAAGCACATCTATTCTTTCAGGAAAAAAACCCCACCTCATACACCCAGTCACTGGTATCAAATATGCATATTTACTACCTCCAAAATTATTCATGAAAGTGATCAAAAGTAAATATACATGTTTAAAATGCAGAACATGCGGTCAGTACAGTGCTCTCCACTAATATTGGCACCCTTGGTAAATATGAGCAAAGAAGGCTGTGAAAAATTTTCTTTATTGTTTAACCTTTTGATGTTTTGTTAAAAAAAATTCACAAAAATACTCTGCTCTCATGTACATCAAACAATTGCAAACACAACACAGGTTTATCCAAAAAAAAAAACTTTGTTAAATATAGGTGTGGAACAATTACTGGCACCCTTTTAGTCAATACTTTGTGCTACCTCCCTTTGCCAAGATAACAGCTCTGAGTCTTCTCCTATAATGCCTGATGAGGTTGGAGAATACATGGCAAGGGATCTGAGACCGTTCCTCTATACAGAATCTCCCCAGACCCTTCACATTTTGAGGTCCACGCTGGCGGAGTCTCCTCTTCAGTTCACCCCACAGGTTTTCTATATGGTTCAAGTCAGTTTTCAAGTCACACAAATATTAGTTGGAGTTCCACGATAGAATAACAACGCTGACTCTCATGGATTGAATATGTTTGCATATCTATGTCTTGGCACACTTTCAAATGTATAGATGTTTAAAATGTTTTCAGTATGTGCCGATTGAGCTTAATACATTTTTACATAGTTTTATAATCATTACCTGAATTGTTCAGATGAACAGCCATCTGTCTCTTTACTGTTAAAGCACTTTTTCCCCCCATGATGATGGATTAAAAAACAACAACAACAACAAGAAGCTGATTTTTCTCACTATTTTAAATATGGGTGTCAAATGTTTAGAAATACAATCATTCAAAAGATTTTAAACATTTTTAAATATTCATTAGTGGTGTCAATAATTTAGCCAAATAAAGTTTTGAGAGAAAATAGAATTGTTAAAAACTTTTCCTCAATGTTTTCCTCAATGTTTAGGGGTGTCATTTTTTTTTCTGACACATTGTTTTCATAAAAAAACACAATTATTAAAAAACTGATTTCAATATTTGACAATTTTAGGGGTGTCAATAAATTTGCCACGCAAGATTTTAAGAGAGAAAATACAGTCATTGAAAAGATTTTAAACATGTTTGCAATATTTTAAACATGGTGTCAAAGATATTGACACACACATTTTTGAGAGAAAATACAATTATTAAAGAAAAACATTTAAAACATTTTGTTTTTTAATATTATGCGTATATTCTTTCATGGTTTCACATACATACACATACATTTCTGAGAGGAAATACAATTATTTTTGCAATGCTTTAAACATTGTTAAGGGGTGTCAATAACTTTACGTCGTAAAATGTACAGAAAATGCAATGATTTAAAAGAAACCTGACGATGACTTTTGTTGGGCATGGGTGTGTAGTTACTTCAAATGTGTGAGTATAAAACAAATAATAATTTGCAATATTTATTTGATGCACTCATTTTTTACTTTTATCAAGAAGGGTGCCAATAGTTTTGTAATCGACAGAGTAAAACAACTCTTGGCTTTTGAGAGTTATACAGCTCACTCAGGTTCATAGTACCAGTCAAGAGCAGATTTCACCTCCATCTTTTCTCTTTGCTGAGCTTTCTCTCTTTCTCTCCCTCTATTGTGAGGAGGTGTCAGGCATAAAGCACAAATCTCTCACTGCCAGGAAATAATGTACCTACCTTTCCACATTGCTCCATCTGCATAGGAAATCTCTCTCTCACACACACGCACGCAACGCACGCACACACACACACACACACACACACCGGATCAGTGTTGCATTTCTCACATATTACTGTGACAGCTGCTGTGCTGACAGGCATTAGAAATGTGTGCTGTTTCTGGAGCAGCAAAACACAACTGAACAAGAGTTTTGTATGTGTTTAGATGCAGATTGTGTTTGCATCAGTACTCCTAAAGATGCTTTTTGAAATTATTTTGAAGTGTTTCAAAACATTAAACAGTCCATACAGGATTTCACAGAGTTTGTTTGTGATTGTTGCGGCTTTTTTGAAAGTTTGCGACGCACCTTGTGGAGTTCTTTTGTGTTTTTTTTTTTCTTTTTTTTTTTCTCCAGAAAACTACTTGAATTTGCGAAATCGCAATTGCACAAAATTGTTTTGCACGGTCTTTCGCAGTGATGATTGTTGGTAAACGAGTCCTGTTAGCTGTGTTCGTGTTCGACGTATGCGAATCGAAGAAGGCTTTTGCTGAATGATGTCGCGTGATGCGTCTCGGCCCAAATCTGCATAAAATCTGCGGAATTTTTTTTAAAGCTCCTTTGAATATTGAGGAGTTTGCTTGATTTTGTGTTCATTTCTGTGATCGCAAAATCGCTACATCCTGGAGCGACTGATTAAATAATTATATAAGTTTGAAGATATCACAGAGAAACTAAAATGAACAGTATTGCCAAGAAACGTATCGTAATCGAATCTCTTCCTTTTTAAGGCTTTTGTTTACACATTTCTGGTCCAGAAATAGGCCCCGCCCCAAACAGCTGGAACAGCTCTTTAATTCCGCCGCTTTATCATAAAGTTTTATGTTTATGTGCTGTGTGGGATCACGTTTCTCGAGTTACAGTCACATGACCTTTCCTTTCTTTCTGTTCATTCTCACGTTCTCACACTCAGATAAAAAAAAAAATCCATCTGATAACCCTTCAGCCTGCATTAACGAAATTGGAAGAGTTATACATTTGAATTTATTAGTTTTTTTAAACTCCTTGAATGCACCTAGGACACATCCCCGATTATCCTCATATTCACTTCATATGATTACTACATATGGTATGTTGGTGTATACAGTGCTTGATGTATTTCAATTCCAGATTTCATTACTACAAGATTCAAGGGGGGTGAATACTTTTGCAATACTTATGGTGAAGAGCACTTTGTACAAAAGAATGCCAGCTGGGATTCAGCCGCAGAGAAAGAAAGTAGCATTAAAAAACATATTCAAATTTGATTCAAGCAGCGCCATTAAAGCTACTCTTACAAGTACAATTTATTTTAAAAATGTAATTACTTAAATATAATATGAGTAAATTTTGAGTAACCATGAATATGAAAACATGAAACATGAAAATGCCATGTTTTATAAGTAAATGGATCTCTTAATACCAGGTGCATTGTTTTCATTCACATTACAAGCAGCAGAGGGCACCTATTGTTACAAACCACCATTTTAAACTGCCATTTTTGTTCAACTTCCAGGGTTGCGGCCCCAAGATATACAGTTTCATCCGAGGCACGAAGCAACTGCAGGTCCTTCGTTTCCTGGGTGTGTCTATAGGAGTGGCGCAGATCCTGGCCATGACGCTGACCCTCACGCTGCTCTGGGCGCTCTACTACGACCACAAACCTCCTGATCCTACGCCACCTGACACAGTTACACACACACACTGCCTTGCCGAGGAGTCCCAAAAACCTGGACACGGGTACCTACGGACAGCCGACACCTGGGCTAATGGACACAGCCAGTTTGAAATGGAGCAGCTCTCTTAGCAAAAAACGCTGTTAGTTTTTTTCTCACATATCTAAAACATATGGAGCTTCTTCTGTAGACTGGAACCGCAGCTACAAAGGGGATGGGGTAGCAGGGAATATACAGCACCTTATACATGGATATACATTAGGATGCTGTAGAACACTCACAACATACCCTTAAAAGCTCGAAACACTCAGATTAAGTAACCAAAGACGATTCTGGAAGCGTACCTACATAGCTATTCAGCCTTTCCCCACTAGAACCGTTGAGTTATAGAAGATTGGAGGAGGCTTCATGATTTTTATGTTCACATTTTTACCTGACATTTCGGGATTTAAAGGACTATAATCACTAGACGCACACATAAACTTGGGTCTTAACTGTATTTTAAGGGTGTATTAATGAATTCTCTGCTATTCTAAGCATTTTTTTTTGGATGTACCTCTACATGTCTTAATTCACTAGCACTGTGATGTAAATTATCGAAAGAACAGTTCTAGTTTTAGCCAATAAAATGTTACAGCAGTGGCTTTGCTATAAGAAAGGTTGAACACAAGCTGTGCTTTTTAATCACGTAGCATGTACACTGAAGCATGTGTGTGAATTACAGTGCATTTAACAATCAGAATCAGGTCTTTTTAATCATTTTTTAAAAAGTGTGTTTGTTGAAACTGGGCTGAAATGTAGCTCGTTACTTGTTTAAGGATATTTTACAGACTGAATTACAGTTACCTGCAGCAGGATGTAATAGATATAGTGTGTTTTTAAGGACTGAAAAGTGTGCTATTATAGGAAATTAATCAACATCGGGGTGGTAGCAGCCCACAGCTTTTAAGGATTCCCCTCAGATGGACAAACTAAAGAACAGAAGTGTATTCTCCAGTTTCTTGCTATGTGATGTACAGATGGGTGACAAATTTTTTTTGGGGGGGTGGCGGGGGGGGGGGGGGGTGACAAAGTACCACAGGCTTCCAATCAATTCCAGAACAGGCCTGGCATAAATTCTCTGGAAGTCTCTGGAAATGTACTGGAGTAATGGACACCATTTTTCTAAAAGATAATTTGTCCATGATTGCACCCATGGCATTTCAGAGCCACCAGTTTATCTTTTATCCATTTTGCTGGGCAAACTTACAATGGTTATTAGGTTAATTCAGTCCCAACAACAGAAAAATGAATATGAATGCACAATAGTTCATTTATTAAAAGGTTTATCAGTTTACAGCTACAATTTGGGTGTCATTGTTTTGTCAAGTGAAAATGCTGACTGGAAAACAGCTTTCCACTCTAACTTGCTGAGCAACAAAGCTAATTTCATTAACAGTGTGTCAGAAACCACATACATGTTTTTGAGTTTACCAGACAACCTGAGGGAGACCAGTGTGCAGACATCTTACCTCTTCCAGAAGTTCTGGGAGTCTGCTGTATATTGATAACGGCTCCCTGACGCAAATTATATACAATTTCCCGGAAATCGATTTTTCTGTGAGCGAGCGAAAGACCAGAGAATTGAGGGACAGAGGGTATGTCTCAACCAGCTTCTTAGTTCAGTAGGTAGTGAATCAGTATATCGTGTACATGAGTTGGGGCACTGGTAAGGAACCTGGCTCACTACACTTTGGGACACTGAATTTCTGATGACATGACTGCGTACTCGCGTTGCAAAACGTCACCAAAATTAAAAAATATAAAAATATTGAAGTTTTATATGTCATGTAAATTTGTTAGCATAATCACACGTATTTCTGTCATAATATGTCAAACAGAATAGTAGGCAAGCTAGAGTATTAAAAAAATAATCATTAAACACTTAAAAGTCATTAGACTCAAACAAACCATATATAGAACGTCAAGTAAAGTAAAAAAAATTGCTAATGTAAGTTATCATTTGAGAGCCATTTGAGTAATCATTGCGAGAACAACGATAACAAGCTACTTACATTTGTAGACGAAGTTGGCTGAGAGTTCGTCCGCTGAGAGGCTTCATAAAACATGACGTCACTTCAAGTAAGGTAATATAGTGAGCATCGATGGTGCTCCCTGGTTTTTTCTGTGCATTGTAGGATTTTTTTAGGGACCCAAACATCCCAGTGCACTGAAAGGATTTTGCAATCGAGACAGCCCTTAAAATGGCCGACTCCCTGATCAGTACCCTGACTACTGAACTAGGGAGCTGATTGAGACACAGGGATCGAGAGCGAGTGACAAGACGTAGCGAGAGAGTGACAGAAAGCAGACCTCTAGCTCGCTCTCTTCTGTTCATCCATCAGTTCAGTGTACCACTATAGTTCAGTAACACTTTAGTGTTACTTCACGCACTTCACCCCAGACTACCTTAAAGTTTACCCCTGCTTAATAGGGGTAAAAAAAAAAAAATGACAGTTTTGCTCGCTGCACTGTTTTCAACAGCGACTTTTCGATCGCCCGTGGTGGGTTAAATGATTGTAAAAGACATGTTGAGGTGAGTTTAACAGGTTTCATTTGTTCATTAGCATAGCTAATGTTATTTAAACTAGCTGACTAGCTGCTAAGGAGCTACTCTATTGATGACCTACGTGATGACGCTGAACTCCTTGTACACTTGCATTAAAGGTGTAATAGAATAAAAAACAATGAAATTAGTTGAATACTATAATATCATAACATAATATAATATAATAGCACATATTAAGTACATCTTTTAATGTCACATTCAGCATTTAGCTATTAGCATTGAGACTGCCAACAAAATACTTAAAAATGAGTGGGGGAGATGGGGTTGCAGGGGTGGTGGAGCTAAATGAGTTTTTGCAGGGTGGAATGTGTGAGTATGAGGTGAGTGTGTGATATTTCAGACATGGATGACACTACAATAGTGCCTGTTAGCCTCCCTGACTAATCTGTTATTAGCTAAATTAGCTTCAGTAGCACCAGTGCAAAAGTGAAGAAGTAGCCTACAGTACAGACAGGAAACTTGACTAATCGAGTAAATTTAAGGAAAAGTATATGATTTTAGTGAGTTACTTAGTGATTTTACTGAGCTTGGTAAATATTTGTATGTTATAGACAGCTTTGTGTTACCTTTGCTTTGTTTTATCCTTGCTAAGAAGCATCCAGTGTAGCATTGTTCTGAGGAAAATTCTGAGGAAAATTTTTGTTGTAGAGGTGTCATGTTTAAATGCTGCAGTTTAGAAATAATGCTGGAATTACTTGGCCTTGCTCTCACCATACCAGGGAGATGTGCTTGGCCGGAGGAGTGAAGACATTTTATGATCAGGACCACTCTCTTCCGTTAAGACCTGCATAATTGAAATATTGCTGACAGAAAACAGAACATCTTTATATGAGCCAGAGAACTGTGTCTGAAATAAGCAGAAGTTTGGGAGAAATGGTGACTCAGAGGAGAGCAGTCTTCCGCTCTTTCTTGTTGTTTCCTTTCGCAGAGCAACATGAAGGATTTGGTTTATGATGGAGACAAGCTTACAAAAGATATACTGTTCCCTCTCTTGTTACTGTCAACCCACAATCCTCATCAGACTATCCTCCTATTCATGGTGTGTGTGTGTGTGTGTGTGTGTGTGTGTGTGAGAGAGAGAGAGAGAGATTTGCCAAGAGTTATCGTTAGTCATTTTTTTTGTGTGTAAAGGTTTTCAAGTCTTGTCAGTGTACCCTTGTGTGACGGTGTGTATAGAAGGACAAAAATCCTGTGTGTGTGTGTGTGTGTGTGTGTGTGTGTGTCTGTGCGTGCGTGTGTGTGTGACACACGTGTACTTGTGGCCTGACATGCACCACCCTCCCTTCCCCTGCCTCTTCCTGCAGTGCATCTGCATACAGTAAAACAAATCCGTCCAGGAAATAAAAGCATTAACCTTTCACCTTGGAGTAAAAATAGCACCGCAAGCACTGGACAGCTGCAGCATGTACAAATCCTGCTTCGACTTCCTCGCATTTTGTCCCCGTCATCTCTTTTCTCTTACTTCTCAGTGTATCATATTGTACAATCTCTTCACGAGCCTCTGAAAAAAATAAAACATCTCAGTTACCTCCTCTCTGATGGAAAATATGCTAATCCAGGTAGTTTGGCACTAACAGCCATGCCACGCTGAATGACGTACGTATATATTCCGTAAACATTCAGCACTATATAGGGTTTGGGAGTGGCTGATGATGACTTTTGTTTGGGCTGGTTTTGACTAACCATCACACAGACCTAGCAACCCTGTGCTTACCTCTGTATCTGAATTCACATAGTGGACATGAGGTACAGAGGATTTCAATTGATGAGGTTATCATGGAGAACACTGTCATACTGGAAGAGAGGGACATATTTACTAAGTGGCCTGAGGACCTGTTTGACATCATTAAGGTGGGACATGTTCCCTGGGAAAAAACATAGCAGGCTACTCTGAAGGATAAAGTGAAGGACAGAGAGAAAAGCAGAACAAAAATGAACTGCTTAAATTGAAGCATTATCTAAGAAACTCTTAAACTCTTTAAAATTATGATTGATACACCAATTAGCCATAACATTAAAATCACTGACAGGTGAAATCAATAACATTGATTATTTCGTTACAATGGCATTACCGTGGGGTGGGATATATTAGGCAGCAAGTGAACAGTCAGTTCTCGAAGTTGATGTTTTGGAAGGATCTGAGTGACTCTGACAAGGGCCAAATTGTGATGGCTAGATGACTGTGTCAGAGCATCTCAAAACAGCAAGTCTTGTGGGGTGTTCCCGGTATGCAGTGGTTAGTACCTACCAAAAGGGGGCCAAGGAAGGACAACCGCTGATCCGGCGACAGAGTCATGAGCACCCAAGGCTCAATGATACGCATGGGGAGTGAAGGCTAGCCCGTCTGGTCCGATCCCACCGAAAAGCCACTGTAACAAAAGTGAATGCTGGCTATGACAGAAAGGTGTCAGAACACACAGTGCATCGCAGCTTGCTGCATATGGGGCTGCATAGCAGCAGACTGACTCCTGCCAATCGCCAAAAGCACCTACAATGGGCACGTGAGCATCAGAACTGGACCAGAGAGCAGTGGAAGAAGATGGCCTGGTCTGATAAATCATGTTTTCTTTTATATCACGTGGACAGCTGGGTGCATGTGTGTTGCTTACCTGGGGAAGAGCTGCCACCAAGATGCACTATGGGAAGAAGGCAAGATGGAATGTTCTGCTGGGAAACATTGGGTTCTGGCATTCATATGGATGATACTTTGACATGTACCACCTACCTAAACATTGTTGCAGGCCAAATACACCCCTTATTGTCAACAGTATTCCCTAATGGCAGTTGCCTCTTTCAGCAGGATAATGCTCCCTGCCACACTGCAAATATTGTTCGGGAATGGTTTGAGGAACATGACAAAGAGTTCAAGGTGTTGACTTGGCCTCCAAATCTGAAAAGAAATGAAGAAATAATAGAAAAATAGTGCTCCTGTAGCCTACAGATTATTTAGTACTCTAGTACTAAAATTCACACAATTACTGAACTTGACAGAGAACAGTGTAATGTGGAAATCGGTAACCTTGTGCTTTCGCCTCTTGAATTGCAAATTCACTCATAGCTTCACAGTTTAGCAGTAAAATGGATGTACATAAGTGTTGCTATTTAGTTTGAATTCTAAACCAGCACCATGCAAATGTTTTGTAATTTTATTTATTCTGTGTTTGATTTTTGTTTATACATTTTATATTATTTAGTCCCTATGCCAATCATAAGTTGGGTATTGCTTGAATGTTCAATTTAGCTATCGGAAACAGGCAAAAACAAGCCGATGAAGATTTATCAAAGATTTAGAAGACACTTTGATGTCTGAAGAAGCTCTGTAAATTAATTCAGTAATAAAATTTGGTCATATCCTGCTGACTCTAAATTGGATTCAGATAAATATTTCGCCATTATGGTAACCGTGAAATAGCATGTTTGCCTCGCACCTCCAGGGTTGGGGATTCGATTCCTGCCTCCACACACTCCCTCCACTGTGTGGAGTTTGCATGTTCTCCCCATGCTTTGGGGGTTTCCTCCGGGTACTCTGTTTTCCTAACCCTGTCCAAAGACATGTGTTGTAGGCTGATTGGTGTCTCTAAATTGTCAGTAGTGTATGAATGGGTGTGTGAATGGGTGTGTGAGTATGTGTGCTATTGTGCCCTGTGATGGGTTGGCACTCCATCAAGGGTGTCCCCCACCTTGTGCCCCGAGTCCGCTGGGATGGGCTCCAGGCTCCCCGTCTAGGATAAGCGGTTCAGAAAATGGATGGATGGTAACTGTGAAACCTATTACTTTCTTAAGTAATAAGCTCCTTGTCATTGAACTTTACAGACACGCTATGCTGAGAATGGTCCAAAACCCAGGTAGGTATACACAGATAGATACAGTGGTGCTTGAAAGCTTGTGAACACTTTAAAAGTATCTGCATAAAACATCATCAGATTTTTTAAGAACAAGTATCTATCAAAGTGTAATCTTCACAACATATTTGTGGAAGTGTATCATGGCAAGATTTCTGAGGACCTCAGAAAACGAGTTGTTGATGCTCATCAGGCTGGAAAAGGTTACAAAACCATCTCTAAAGAGTTTGGAGTCCACCAATCTACAGTCAGATAGATTGTGTACAAATTGAGGAAATTTAAGACCATTCTTACCCTCCCCTGGAGTAGTCGACCAACAAAGATCACTCCAAGAGCAAGACATGTAATAATCCATGAGGTCAAAAAGGAATCCAGGGTAACATATAAGGAAATAAAGGCCGCTCTCACATTGGCTAATATTAATTTTCTTGAGTCCACCATCAGGAGAACACTGAACAACAATGGTGTGGATGGCAAGTTTGCAAGGAGAAAACCACTCCTCTCCAAAAAGAACATTGCTGCCCATCTGCAGTTTGCTAAAGATCACGTGGACAAGGCAGAAGGAACAATATTTTGTGGATTGATGAGACCAAAATTTTATTTTTGGTTTAAATGAGAAGGGATATATTTGGTGAAAAGAAAACACTGCATTCCAGCATAAGAACCGTATCCCATCTGTGAAACATGGTGGTGGTAGTATCATGGTTTGGGTCTGTTTTGCTGCCTATGGGCCAGGACATCAGGACATCTGTCCATGAACTGAATCTCAAGAGAAAATTGGTCATGCAGGAAGACAACGACCCTAAGCACACAAGCCGTTCTACCAAAGAATTGTTAAAGAAGAATAAAGTTAATGTTTATGAATGGCCAAGTCAAAGTCCTGACCTTAATCCAATAGAAATGTTGTGGAAGGACCTGAAGTAAACAGAAGCAAACCCACCAACATCCCAGAGTTGAAGCTGTTCTGTACTGAGGAACGGGTTAAAATTCCTCCAAGACGATGTGCAGGACTGATCAACAGTAACCGGAAACGTTTAGTTACAGTTATTGTTGCACAAGGGGATCACACCAGATACTAACAGCAAAGGTTCACATACTTTTGCCACTCACAGATATGTAATATTGAATCATTTTCCTCAATAAATAAATGACCATGTATAATATTTTTTATCTCACTTGTTTAATTGGGTTCTCTTTTTCTACTTTTAGGACTTGTGAGAAAATTTGATGATGTTTTAGGTCATATTTATGCAAATTCTAAAGGGTTCACAAACTTTCAAGCAAAACTGTAGAAAGACGGATGGATGGATGGGTGGATGGACCAATATTGAATCAATATGTGACAAAAATAACACAAAACAGCCTTTTGTTATCTGTCTTTTAATGGAACAAAGATTTATTTCTATTTATTCTTAGACACTGCACCGGACTAAACAATTGCATTGTTGTTGTTTTTTTTGTTTGTTTTTGTTTTTTTAAACATTTTTTTAAATAGCTTTTCAATATATTATATTGTCTATAACACAAGTGGGAACAAATATAAATGGATTCAAAGCCATCACCATTTGGGAAATTTCTGTTGATTTGTGTTATTTCACAAACAGGACGTAAATGTCTTATCGGTATTAAAAACAAAGTTCCCTGGAGTTTGAAATGAACACCATGGCTATCTCCATGATCACGTCTTCCTTGACCACATGCACCGTGTTTGTCCTCCACTTCCAAATTGAAAAGGAAAAACAAATGATACAGCTATACAGTCCATCATCCTGTAACTCAAGGAAGTGAGCCTTCTTGGAAGAATACGATAAAACAAGGAACTCAGATAAATATATATTTACTACACCAAAGAACAAATTTACAACACAGGTGCACTAGCAAGTCTCTCGTAGTTCTTTTTTTTTCTTTTTTTAAATTCTCTTTTGTACAACTGAAATAACATTTACAATTTATAATCGACACCATCTGATTTTTAAAAATATGTATTTTTGTGATTCTATCCCCCCAGTCGATATCCCCTTTAATACAAAGTGTATCTTTACAAAAAGAACCTTGTTGCATAAGTCACATGGTCAAGCAATAATGGAAGTGAGTGCTGATGTGTGTATTTGTACGGTTTAGGCTATTTTAATAGACTCCTCTGCACAAGAAAACACTCTGGCCTTAGTGAAAAGTGCAAGAATAAAATAATCTTTTCAAATTATATGCAAATTTCTTGCTAATTCGAGACAGAGACAGTGCGTGGTGATGACTAATACATCTCTCTGACTCAGAGAAGCCATTATTCATACTTTCCCTTTGATATTCGACAGCATGTGGGAGTGGTATGATTATAGCACTGATAAAATAATCTGGTGAGAAGCTCACGATGTAGGACGCCGTCCTATTATTGGGCATGAATTTGTCACCACATGTATTTTATTCAGGGCTTGTGTTATGGCTAAGTCTTGTTGAATTAGTACTGGGTTCAGATGGAGGTGGAATTTGCTGCTCAGATGGTTCATTCAGATGTACATTGAGAGGAATGGAAAGACAAACTCTCCAACATAAAAACACATTGGGGTACGGTGGCCTTGTTGGTCCATATCCCATATTCTTTAAAACATCATGCACAGTCTTGGGACACTGAAAGAAAAAAAAACATTTAAAGTACATTCAGAACTTGACGGTAAGAATAAAATAAATATTTTCTACAAAGGGATGAGGGAATATCACGTGTGATATCAAAGAAGCATTTTACTGTCTGGAGATTCTCATAATGTATGAGACACACTGCTGTTCCCCCACTTCTTCTTCTTCTTTTGTTTTTTTTTTTTTTTTTTTTTTTTTTTTTAAATATATGATCCATTAAACCCTTTTAGGCCAGGTCTTAAGAGAGGGCTAAATTATTACAGTGAGTGAAAAAGTCACGTTCAGTCTGCATGTGCACAGAATTGACTTTTGATCATTTTAGATGCTTAAAAAGGAAGTGACGTGTTCAGAAATAAAATATACAGACAAAAAAAAACCCTTATTGCTCATGCCAAACAAACTTGAAAGGACACAGACACACGAATGCAGAACATGCAAAAAAGGTTAGCCTTAAATGCACCCACACGCACAATCACACAATCACACGCACAACCTTAAAAACCTTGATTTTTCTTGTAGTGTCAAATATCAAAAGGAGCTCTGTTTTAGTAGATCACTCTAAAAGCACGGTAAATAGCCTCGAGTAAAACTAGGTCCCCAGAAAGACACCCAATACCTAATGAACACCCGAAAAATACCCAAATATGCACCGAATTTCTGTTGCATCCTCCACTTCACCTAATTCTGTGCACTACCAAGTTTAAGACGACAAATGTAAAGACACACAATACCTCAAAAATTGTAACAAGCATGGAAATTATGGTCATTATTTATGGTCCCTCTCTGCGGGTAAAACACTGGTAAGCCCCAGTGCTCAGCATTACAAGCCCAGACGGCTCTCGTGTCCAAGCGCAAAGAAGAGGGGCTGAAATAAAGGGTTCTGATTGTGGCCCTGGACTCTGCAGTGCCTCCTCCTATCCACCAGAGGATGCTCTCTATCTCTTAAATCCCCTTGTCCTCCAGCGTCCGCTTGCTGAATGAAAGAGGGAAAAAATAAACGAGCGGGCTGATTGCTCTTAATGTAGGTCTATAGAGCTGATACGCGGACAATGTTGCTCTGCAAGAAGTCAGGAGATCTGGCCGAGTCCCCGTCCTCTGGTGTGGTGACGGGCGGAGTTGGCATGCTGATGACCGCCGCCGTGATGTAGGGATGCTGCTCCGAGTTCAACAGCACCGTCTCCTCGAACTTAGCGTTCAGACTGGAACGGCTGCAGAGGGATACAGACAGAAAGAAAGAGTTCTTGTTGGTGTTATTGCATCATAAAATATAAAAGCCTAAAAGGATCCAGTATGCAAATAAAATTAGGATATTTATCGAATCTGGAGTTTGTGAAGAGAGGATGAGGGTAAAAGTGCACTGTCTCTGTATCGTTTTCTGTTTCTATTGACTTTTTTTTTTAAATTGTGGAACGTTTACCATATCAGCAAGCAAAAACTGCAATTGCTTTATGTTCCGTCCATCCATTTTTTATACCGCTTATCCCACAGGGTTGCGGGGAACCTGGAGCCTATCCGAGGGAGCATGGGCCACAAGTCGAGGTACAACCTGGATGGGGTGCCAATCCATCGCAGAACACAATCACATAAAAATTCACAAACCCATTCATACACTACGGACACTTTTAGACATGCCAATCAGCCTACCTTGCTTGTCTTTGGACTGTGGGAGGAAACCGGAGTACCCAGAGTAAACCCCCGCAGCATGGGGAGAACATGCAAGCTCCACACATACAGGGTAGAGACAGGACTCGTACCCCAAACCCTGGATGTGTGAGGCAAATGTGCTAACCACTAAGCCGCCGTGCATCCTTGCTTTATGTTCATAGTAATAATATTTTAATGATCATCAGAATACACTTGTAATGTGTTGGTGATATAATATGTAATAGTGAGTCATGCCAATAAAGCTTCCCTGAATTGATTTGAACTGAGTTGATAGATAGATTGAGAGAAGAGAGAAGCAAAAGACAATAAGAGAGAGGGGGGAAGAGTGAGTGAGAGAGAGAGAGAGAGAGAGAGAGAGAGATTCTCCCAGCTGTCAGTTGGACCACACAGGCAAGTTAGTGGGTGCCGCAGCTGGAGCTGTGCTGGATTCCAGCAGCATGAGTCAATATGGAAACACTTCTCCCACTCCTAAATACCACACACTCCTAAATACCACACACTCCTTTCACAAGGCAAAATACTAATACATTGTTTAGCATAGCCGCCGTGTGGCAATCACCATAATCTAACATTGAGTCCAACCGCAAGTGTATGAGCTAGACGTTCACTCGCTAATCCAGGGTCTTATGCTAAAACCTTTCCCTTGAGTGAGGAATGAAACACAACAGGACGTGCTGTAGGAAAATAATCAACGATGGAGTTACTGTTACCACCCAAAAGTGTCCCAAAGTATTTTCTTCTATGGACTTCTGTTGATAGTGCTAAAAGTTTAACATGTGTGTTGTGCCCTGCTACGATCATGATGGTGGAGGGAAGTCTCCATGGTTTGCAGTGACTCAACGGTTAAGTCTCTGGGTTACTGATCAGAAGGTCGGGTGTTCAAGCGCCAGCAGCGCCAAGCTGCCACTGCTGGGGCCTTGAACAAGGCCCTTAAATCTCTCTGCTCCAGTAGCGCCATATCATGGCTTACCCTGCGTTCTGATCCCAACTTCCTAACAAGCCAGGACATGCAAAGAAAGAATTTCACTGTGCTGTAATGTATATGTGACAAATAAAGGCTTCTTCTACTTCAATAGAGCACTGATGCACCCTTTCATGTTGTAGTACAGTGAACATATGGATTCTTAATGGGTGAAATGAAAACATAAGCTAGCTTGTATACTGATTTTCATGTAGTAGCCCTTCCATGCATACCATCGCTAACATTAGCTAATTAATAACATCTGTTAGCTAGCTGTTACCAATACAAATATAACTTCTGAAAAAAATAAGTTGATTAATTATGAAAAGTTGATTTGAGGTGATTAACATCCCCTATTTGTCTTCAAATATACTGCAAGTTGTCAGCATGTTAGCATAATATGTCTCACAAAGCTATCACATGGTTGCAATGAGGCACGAAATGAACATTTTAGTCATGTAAGTGAAGCATTAATGTTTCTGATGATTGTTCTTTAGCTTCTTACTGGTTCAGTATTCAGTTCTCAAAAAAAAAAAATAGAGAGAATTGTTAAGTTTCATCATGAACTTTGGAAGTGAAAGAGAAGTCAGTCGAATAATACAGCCTGGTTTACCAGTTGCCAAAACACAGGCTGAGATGGTCAAACTGGTGAATTGTCATTACCAGCCTGTAAGTGCTTGTAAGTGCTTTTTAAGAAAAACACAACAGTGAGGCAATTTGAAAACCTTCAAACATTTATTGATTGAATATATTCAAGTAATTAAGAGGCTGGAAATGAGTGAACCAGCGGGCAAAGATGGTGTACCAGTCTGGCCAGCTCAGCCTATGTTTTGTCAGCTGGAGTTTTTCAACAGGGAAGCTCAGTATTATAATCTAAACACTCTGAATACCGGAACAGACTTCTGAATTTCTGACTCATCTCCGTACAGGTAATTATGTTGACCTCAGCAACTCCATGTCTCCGACGCTGTACTGCTGAAGGTCATAGCTGACTTGTTATTCATGTTGGTTGGCATAATGCGCAAATGACACGTACTTGTTACTGATCGGCCTCTCTCTGATCTGGATGGTGCTGAGCTCCTGCACACTGCCCCGGCGATTGGCAACCATGTTGGAGTTGGGCACGTTGAAGCTCTTGCGCTTGTTGCGGCGGGAGCAACAGGTCAGGCCATGAGGAGAGGAGGAGAGTGAAGAGGAGCGTGAGGTGGACGGCTTCACCATGGACACCTCCATGCAACTCGTCTCGTATGTATTCTCATCCACAAACTCGTGATTCTGAGAGATAGTTAAAAAAAAAAAAAGAGTAGCGTAAAGAAACTTGTCTGTTTTTCTATACACTTATAACACATAACAGTCATTCTGTGGATAGGGGTTGCATAGACTAGTTAAATAATACATTTACTAGTTGCCCCTGAATAGTTGGGGCAGTGGCGTACAAAACAGTAGCAAGACTAAAAAACATTTATATGAAATCCTTGCATGGTGGACAAGAATTCTTTTGGTGCCATAGGATGCATGTCATTATTCAATCCCACTCAGCTAGTTTAGAGTTGCGCATGCCAGCTGACAGGGTGATACAGACTCATTTTCGGACGCTATTGACAATACATGGTGGTTCAACTTCTGGGTCATTATCACTCTGAAAATAACAGCATCCTTCATGCAAGGAATGTCAGTCTTTGAGATATAAGGAGAGCTCTGTTGATGGACATGAACTTCCATGCTGCGCTCACTCAGTTTCAGAATCAGTGATTTCAGCCGTGTCTCCATGTCATCTACATGAGTGCAATTTAAAAATTGCTACAACGTTAAATATAATATGATGCATATGATGTAATATGATTACACAGCTTTATTTTGCACATTTATTGCACTGAATTAATTTATTCGCTTTGCAATCTCAGACATGATCAGGTATGGCTCCTGCTTGGTTGGAATGAAAATCTGCAGCCATACTAACAATTTGCTGATAAAAAAAACAAAACAAAAAAACAAAACAGCCCTCTGTTCATCCATCCATCATGACCCAAACCAAGATAAAGCACATACTGGAGATGAATGAATGTTACAGTTCCACTCTATATAAAGCAGAAATTAGTTTGTCTGAAGCTTGGGCATTACCCTCTAGGAGGCCACCCCCTGTAGTTTCTTTTTGATTCATTGTCGTACTCTGCACTGATTCTCTTTGTTGAATTTGATGTCATGAAGAATTGAGACCAGTGTTGAATGTCATTTAATTTGATTTGAATGAAACTGTAAGAAATGCTACAGTAGGCTATTTACAGAGTGTCCTCAGAGCAGATTTTATTGACAGCTGTTGCAAGTATGAGGAAAACTTTGGCAAATATTTGAAAACTATATAACATCTTCATCTTCACTCAATCTACTCAATCCAGCTACTGAACCAAGTGCAAATCTGCCCAGACAGAAACAAACCTCATCTGTAAAAGAAACATCAAGCAGGCATGTCAGTAATCTGACCCGACCTAAATGGAGATCACAGAAAGTCCCTGAGCTCTGATGAACTGCGACTTTGGCTGCTTCCCAAATCACTCTCCAATGCATCGGACCTACAGAGGAATTTTCCGTTCCAGTGTCTCGAGCAGTGGCCTAGATTGGGACGAGTGGGTCACAGTCGAGAGTATACAATTTCCGTATAATCAGACAGTTTGGAAGGCAGAGGTAGATGCTAAGTGTCGGGTTTTTTTTTTTTTTTTGGCAATACGTGCTATCAAGGTTTCTCGAGAGGAGCATTCATTTACAGTTGCAGAGCGAAGCACACTCAGACCTAAACAAACATACTCATGCACTGTGGTTTATTAATGAGAACCACAAGGCTTCTGATGGTATTTATAGAAACATGTCTGTCTGTTCAAAGGAAATCATATGTAGTAAGAATAAGTATTATAATTACTGGAGATGTAGAAATACATAGAGATGCTCGTCTAAGAACTTGGCTTGGGCCTAATGGAAAAATAAGAGTACTTTGTGAATAACTTCCAAAATATTGTGAGATTCATCCATCAGTCTAATAAGTATAATAGCAGAAGAAGAGAGGGACTGAAATGGGTAATAGTTAGCCATTTAGCTTGTCCACTCATCACAAAATAGAGACCAATACCAGAAGCCAATAATTCAGAAAAAAAATGATTGTTTTTTTTTAATAAATCTGTTGTATTTGATCTTGGTTCTGCTTCTATAATTATTGGCTATATAAGGAATAAAACACAGTTGAGTGTGCTGTTTTAAGAAAATAATCAACAACAGGATTGTGTGTGTGATCAGCCTAGCATGAAGCAGAGTTACTGTTACCACCAATAAAAGCACATCTCAAAGTGTTTTATTCTATTTATTAAATAATGACACCCCTGCTGAAAAAACAAAACAATAGAAACCACCACAGAAATTCTAATGGTTTCCACTAAAAATAGTGGAACCATCAGCTAACCATTAAAACCATTATGATTACCATTATTGGTCTTTAATGGTATCCACTAGACATAACATGCCACCAATAGAAGGCAAAAAATGACCAGTAGAGACTCACAGGGACCATTACAGTTTCCATTAAAAACAATATAATTCCCATTATAACCATTACAATGTCTATGAGGGTTTCTATGACTTAATTTTTTTTCAGCAGGAACATCATAATTTTTCTTTTATCCATTTATAGTTACATAAACTGTTGTGGTACATCCATGAAAGAAATTAGTTGCTGTTATCACTTAAGCAATATTTTTGTTTAATATTAAATTTAGATTATTTGAAACATCCACCATGCTGAGGCCCTGCGAATTAACTGTTACTATAGAAATTATAGCATTATGTATATAACAGTTAGTTCCGGTCCACTCAGCCTGCAGGCTCTTGTCTATGCCAAATCACAGTAATGCCGAAATTCAGCATAACTTCATTCTTGCTTGTGAGATATTGCTTAAATAATGAGTACATTAATATAAAGCTGTGATTTGTCTTGCAGCCAGAACTATTATCAAAGCTGCTGTTAGAGAAAATGAATCAACAACTTCTGACCAATCAGAGTTAAGAATTCAACAGTGCTGTGGTTGCTGTGACCCCTGATCCCCCCCCCCCCCACAACTCTTACCGTAGTCTTTTCCAGACAGTGTAGGAGGTGGTGATGCTGAATCTCAAACGTAGGATTAGTCTTGCAAACCAGCGCCTTCCCTGCCTCCTTCGAAGCCTTATAGGAGAAACAAAACAATTCGACAGCTCATCAGGCAATCAGACCACACACAGATTGGAAATAGAGAGAAAAGACAAGAACATGGGAACAGTAAGGCCAGAGCTCTCACAACGCTCCAGCAACTTTTTGAAACGTTGTGACAACATTAGTCCGAGTGCCACTGTGCCTGTCTCGTTCTCTCCAAGTTAGCACTTGGACAGATGGCTCTCAGTTTAAAGGCAGCAGACAAGAAGTGCAGTGTGTGTATGGTAGACCGGAGTGTGTAGAATAGATTGGTTCAGCCATATTAATATCTAGCCAGGGATGCATTTGGGAACTTAAATTGTTCTGCAAATCTATGAATCACATATGAGGCTTGTTTCCACAACAGGAACCTATATAAGAGCTTTAGGAGGACTTTCACCAGAGAAACCAGAGCTCATTTTAGAGCCTGGGTCAAAGTTCCAGGAAAGTACTTTGGGTCCTGCTCCAGAGTTGGTCAGAATGATTGGTTTGGAGCTTGCAATACTGAGCATTACTGATTGTTCAAACAAAAGTCTTTCAGTTCAGTCTTTCCTGAATTGAAATGTCTTACTTGCACATATCCCAGTCAGAGGTTCTAGCACTTAATGTCTGGTTACCACCAAAAGTAAATAAAAAAGAATTATAATTGTATCACTGGCATCATTGTCATCGGTTCTCTCCACTGATCTCTGTTCATGCTAACCAGAGGGGGGTAGAGTAGCCAAAAATATTACTTAAGTACAAGTAAAACTACTTGTAAAAATAATTACTCACGTAACAGTGAAAGTATTAATGTAAATACTTAAGTCATAAAATATCCAATGACAAGACTACTCAAGAAGCAAGTTACCAGCTACTTCGGATCTGATTAAAATGAAGGGAAAATCCCGAATCTCAGACTACATGTATCACACCTCTCCTTGAAAGTCTGTCTGTTCTGTTTATATGATATAAATCCTGGGTTCAAGATGAAGCAGCATATCCCAGTCCTGTGATGGGTACAATAACACACAACCTGTCATTTTCAACACAAAATCTCTCTCTCTCTCATACACACACACACACACACACACACACACACACACACACACCAAAAAACAAGCATTTTCCCAACAGTTTTCACATGTTAACAGACCAAGAACAGATCATGAAACCGAACAGAAGAGAAGTGTGTGTAGTGAGATAGAGTGAGTGTTGTACATGTTAGTACAGTATATTTACATGTGTGCATTTACATGTGCGTGCGAGCGTGCATATGTGTGTGTGCGTGTGTGTGTGTATGTGTGTGTGTCCTGCCTCCGTCGACAAGCTCGCATCTTCCCCCTCTTCGGCCATTATCTTCCAGGACTGAGCCGTTAAAAAAGTGAGCAGTTGTCGCGGATGCATTCAGACCACTGCAGTGTATTGCGAGACTCGCGATCTCATTATACGTGATATAAACTAATGATTAAAACTAAGTATATTCATTAATATTTAACAGTAACGGAGGAACGCCACGGAATGTAGCGAAATAAAAGTACATTTCTGTGTTTAAAAATGAACTTGCGTGAGAGTATAAGTATTGGCGGTTAAACCTACTCTTAAAATTATTTTTTTTTCAAAAAGTTATTCAGGTAAATGTGGTGCATTACTACGCACCTTTGATGCTAACATTGGTGGGGAAATAATCACTGATTCATTCACTCAGTTCTGTTCTGCTGGCTAAATGACTTATTATTTGGTCATTTTATCATTTTTAAACTTCAGCCCTATCCGGAGAGGATTACATGTACACGGTGTCCTGGGGTAATTTTCTATTTTATAGGTGCTCCTCTGTGACTTCATTTCTGCCACAGATACACATTCTTCAGCTTGGAATAGCACGGTGTGTGCACTTTGCTGGTTTAAAACGCTACATTAATATTAATATCATATCTCTGCAACTAAGTAAAGTAATAAAGAGCAACAACCTGAATCACTGTGTAGTTCTCATTCAAGATTGTTCCAGAAGAAATTCCTGAAATGCTTCTTGAACCGTTGTGTATATGTGAAGTAACATCATGTCTATGAAGTAACATTTTGAAGATTACTGAAAGCTGTGCCACTCGGTAATCGCGCCCACAGTGAGTATAGGCATGTTTCCAGAGATGTCCCAGAACATTCCAGAATTCCTTTCCCCATTTTTTCTCCCCAATTTGGGCACCTATTGGTTATATTCCCACCCACCCGTCAGCTCTCCCTTATCATACGACAGCTAACAACCGGGAGGGTGAAGGAACACGTGCTTCTTCCAATATATGCAAAGCCAAGACCAGTTTTTCTTTCTTGACTATTGGAAATGGATGGATATGACACCATACAGATTCGAGCTCTCAATCTCCAGACAATAGAGCAAATGCTTTTCTGTTGAGAACTACACAGTGCTGTAAGTTCTTGTAAGTGCTTTTCCACCATATTGCAAGGTCCATTTACATTACATGACAGCAAATGTACAGCAACACAGCAAATGTAGAAAGTTACACTGAAGTTGTTGTCTCCATCCATCCATCCGTCCATCCATTTTCTGGACCACTTATCCTACACAGGGTTGCAGGGAATTCTGGAGCCTTTCCTAAGGAACTCAGGGAACGAGGCGTGGGAGACCCTGGACAGGAGGGCCAGCCCATCTCAAGGCACAATCGCACACACATTCACACACTATGGACAATTTGGAAATGCCAATCAGCCTACAGCGCATGTTTTTAGACTGGGGAGGAAACCAGAGCACCAGGAGGAATCCCTCAAAGCACATGGAGAACATGCAAACTCTGCACATACAGGGCAGAGGTGGGATTCAAACCCTCAACCCTGGAGGTGCGAGGCAAACGTGCTACACACTAAGCCATCATGCCCCCATGTGGTACTTTATTGATTTGTTGCACAAACATACTGTAGCTTTTTGAACCAGATTTCATGCTTTTTTCTGCATTTTGTTTCTGCTTTTGTTAAAAAGAAAAGCAGACAAGTTGTTAAGTGAGGTAAGTTTTTTTTAATTATTATTATTTTAAAATCTCAGCTAAAGGTGTTCCTGAGAAACATTTGACTGATAAGCAATGTTTACTATGGCAAGCTCCATATACTTCCTGCTCCATAGAAAAAAATGACTACAAAGGAACCTGGAATTACAACTCAGTAACTAAAATCAGCTGTAAAATCTCTGAACATGTTTCTGAACTCCATAAAATGTTTCCCGCAGTAATGGTGGAAGTGTGGAACAGTGGAAGTGTGCTTTATGATGTCTATTTAAACTCAAGTGTCTGCTGCATTTAAACCTTGAGCATCACCGTCCCCATTTTAAACCTACTGGTTCATAAAGGCACAGACAATGCACGATGCAGTCCAAAGACCACAGCTGGAGTGTTTACTGTGTGTGCAAACATCCGCACAGACACCAAGTCAACACTCCCCATGGCCTCTGAGTCATACTGGCCCCATCTCACCCAAACCCCCCCCCACTGTTCGATGCGGGCAATTCATCGACATGCAGCTCAGACATTCTCATTCCTCCATGGGATGGAAATCCAAGATGCATTCAGATGATGTCATGAGGAAGAAAAGAGAACACAGGCCTGTTCAGGCGGTCGTGGAAAATCACTTGAAAATACTTGTTAAAAGATGCATGGAGAACAGACAGGTAAGTAGGCGAAGGTGCAGGTGGGTTGAGATGAGATGGAGAAAAATGGAGGAGAAGAAAATGGAAAGAAGAGGGGTCATGATAAAGGAGTGAGGGCTCCACTGGTACCAAAGCAGATCCCATGACCAGTCGCCAGGAAATGGTGCTGTCATCCTGGTGTCTTCAAGTGATGACATGAGACTCAAAGGTGCAAAGGAGTGAGAAAAAGACAGAATAATGATGTGAACCAGAAATGGGGGATGAGAGAGAAGGAAGAAGAAAAGAGACAGCAAGAGGGAAAAACAAGAAAGAGCATGATAGTGAAAGAGAGAGAGTCATTAGAGAGACACCATGATAGAAAGCCTTTGAATGAAGGCATCTCTGGCCCCATGGTGGAGAGGTGAAAGGTCAGGGGTCAGAAGGTGTGCATGCACCAGCACCATCATCAGCCCATCATGGCACAGTATGGCTCCCGCGGTTTCCACGGTTACCTCCTCCTCGTCGTTCACCAGCAGCCCATTGCGTTTGTACTGCAAATAAGCGTTAGCACCCCAGCTCTTCGTGGCGCGAATTCTAGCAAGCCTGGTTTTCTGTTCGGACAAACACATACGGGTGCGCATTTTAGCCTAACACTCGGTGCTCGCATGACACCTGAGTGTGTGTTTATGTGAGTGTGTGGCACTCAAAATAATTCTATGTGAGGTATGAATGATGGAATTTTCATCACAAGGACCATATAAGTTCCCTTCCTCTCTCTTCACCCCCTCTCTCTCTCTGTGCTTAACCGTAAAAACAGATTGTTGTTTTAGAGCTCATTTGTCTCTCTGCGTACGTGTGTTTGCATAAAATGTGTGTGTGTGTGTGTGTGTGTGTGTGTGTGTGCTCAGAGCAGGGATAAAGATATCGGCCTGTGTGTCTCTTGTGGCTTAGCTGGACTCACACAGGCAAGTGAAGGGCAGCAGGACGTGCAGGAGGAACATGATTGTGTATTCTGCTGCAGCTCTGCATACTGATCACCCCCAGAGGACTGGCACTTCCTGTATACTCCTGCTCCTTCCTCGACATCTCTATTCTCCTGTAGAGCTGACTACTCTCTCTACTCCTCATGACCTCTCTCTTTCTCTTTCTCTCTCTCTATCTGTCACTCTCTCAAGCTGTCTGTCTTTTATCTGTATTGAATGTTCTGACCAGCATTCTGAATCTGACTCTATATAAAAATTCTAAGCATGTTCTTTGATGGACTATGTTGTAGAGACTTGAAGCATAAGCACAAGCCACAATCATGTAGGTCTCTGGTTCTCGAAGCGCGCTCATGAGCGTTAGCCAAATTGTCCATAATTGTATTAACATTTCTGGACAACTTGGATATCCAGGCTACATAAGCACTTTATGGCAACTCTCATAAACCTACATAAACACCTGTAAAGGAACCCAGGCTTTCATGATGTACTTGCATGTTATCCAAAAATGTATTCCATTTTTGGGTTAAACATCGCTCAGGGTGTTCAGAGGACTATATGACATGTACATAAGCCCTTTATGACAACCTTCATAAACCTACGGAAACATTCAGAGAGGAACTGCAGGGGTTCAAGACATAAAATCAAACTGTGCATGACGTTATTAATGTTTTTGGTAACATTACAACCAGGATGAAATACATAGGGCTACATGACATGTACATAAGCCCTTTATGACAACCTTCATAAACATATAGAAACATTCAGAAAGGAAGTGCAGGGGTTAATGACATAATGGCATGTAGGTCATGAAGTTATTCACATTTTTTAGAAACACTTTACTCAGAAATGGTATTCATAGGGATAATGTACATAAGTCCTTTATAACAACTGACATAAACCTACATAAATATTTAGCAGGGAACAACAGGGGTTCAAGACATTATTCCAAGTTGTCCATGCAGTTTCTAAAAATTTTAAAAGTTTTGGTAACACTTTACTCAGGGGCAGCGTTCATAGGGCTACATGACACCTACATAAGCCCTTTATGGCAACATTCATAAACCTACATAAATATTTAGAAAGGGACCCAGAGGTTTATGATGTATAAGCAAGTTGTCCACAAACATATACATATTTTTTTTTTGATAATTCTTTACTCAGATGTGGGTTACATGACACCTACACAATCCGTTTATAACAGCTGTCATAAACCTACATAAAATATTAAAAAGGAACTGCAGGGGTTCCAGATGTACAGCCAAATTGAGCATAAAGTTATTGATGTTTTTGGTAACACTTAAGGCAAGGGTGATTTTTATAGGGCTACATGACATGTACATAATCGCTTTATGAAAAGTGTCATAAACCTACATAAACATTTAGAAAATAAATGCAGGGGTTCAATACATATAACCAAGTTGTCCAAGAATTGATTATGATTTTTGTTAATACTTTACTCAGGGGCAGTGTTCATAGTGCTACATAAGCCCTTTATGACAATGTTCATAAACGTACATAAATATTTAGAAAGGAACTGCAGGGGTTCAAGATATAAAGTCAAGTTGTCTATTAGGTTATTAAAATTTTTAAAACACTTTAATCAGAGGCGGTATTCACAGGGCTGTATGAATCCTACATAAATCCTTTATGACAACTGTCATAAACGTACATAAACTTTTAAAAAGGAACTACAGGTGTTCAAGGCGTAAACCAAATTGTCCATACAATTATTAACATTTTTGGTAGCACATTACTCAGGAACGGTGTTCATAGGGCTACATAAGCCCACTATGACAACTGCCATAAACCTGCATAAACATTTAGAAATGAAAGTTCCAACAGGTATCAGCTGTTGTAAAGCTTGTGCTCATCAATTGTGACATAACAACTGGAATTTTTTTTTGGGGGGGGGGGGGTTATGATGTACACATTATGTCACCTTGCTATCAAAACGACAGCTAAATGACAGCTAACCTCCTGTTGGAGTTGTATAGTATATGTAACAGTCGTGCTTCTAGCTTTACTTCTAATTCATACTCACTTGAGCTGAAGGGGTTTAAAATGAGGTAGTGTTAAAATATTGTTCAATTCCTAAAGCTTAAAAACTTAAGTATAAATTATGCCAACTTGAATAAAACTAGGAAAGTGCTGTTTTTATTATGCAAATGGTTTTAAATATTGTAACACAGTGTTCTGTTTGGATTCGGTAGATGGAAAGTTCAGGAACGAATTCCATTACATAAATATGATTTGCCTAATTTGAAAAATATTTTAATAGTATTGGATTATACTTGTAATTTATTTATTTATTTATTTTTACAAAACATGTTTTTTCATACAGCTGCATATTTGTGTTCCATATTGCATGTATGTATTTGTACATGAACAATACAGTGCGGGAAATCGAATGCGTCAACACTTTTTTCAGTAAATATTTTTCCAATGAGGTTATTCACATGAAATTTTCACCAGTCTTTGGTATTAACTCAAGAACTCCACATATATATATAAAGAATTCACAACATTAAATTCCATAAATGAAGTTATGTTTAATAAAGCGTAACGACACAGGAAAAAAGTATTGAACACGTTAACTGAAGTTTATTTAATACTTAGTGGAGAAGACTTTGTTTGTAATGACAGCTTCAAGAAATTAATGGGCCGCAGTATTCAGGTGTGATTTTGGCCCATTCTTCTAAACATTTTGTCTTTAAATCTTGTTCAACTGGATTCAAGTCAGGTGATTGACTGGGCCATTCTAATGCCTTGGGTTTTTTTTCTCTGAAACCAATTGAGAGTTTCCTTTGCTGTATGTTTTGTATTTATTACACATAACTTTATGGACTTTAATGTTGTGATTTCTGTATATTTGTGGATTTCCTGAGTTAATACTGATGTCTGGTGAAAATTTCATGTGAATAACTTCATTGGAAATATATTTACTGAAAAAAATGTTGACACGCGCAATAATTCTTTCCCCCACTGTATATGCTGAAATTGCTGTGCTGTAGATAAATCTCTGTGTACTCTGTAGCTGATTGCAGCTCCTTTAACAGGTCATTGTTGTTGATCCTAGTGGGTCAGGTGCATGTATATGTGTGTATATGTGTGTGTGTACCTTTTGGGCACGGCGTTTCTCTGCACGCTGACTCTGATGGTAGATGCGGCTGAAGTTAGACACGATGACGGGCACGGGCAGAGCGATCACTAACACGCCACTGAGGGAGCAGACGGAGCCAAAAATCTTGCCCATGATTGTCTTTGGGACCATGTCACCATACCTGCAGCAGAAGAAGAGAGATTCATCACACACTTCTGCTATTATTCTGCATCAGTTGTGAGCAATGAGGCTTTCTCATGCTTTGTAACCCAAGCGTTGGCAGCACAAATTCGGTTATGAGTGATGCCAAAAGAACGAGAAAAGATGGAAATGTGAAATCTGGATTACAGAGAGATTTCACACAGCAAATACAGTTTCGCAAACATTCAGAGTAAACTACAAAAAGCCCTGTAATTACATCCAGCCTTTAATAATGCAGCTTTTCAAAGGTAAACATGAAGAAGATCAGAACACTGCAATAAAATATTCTGTCTTTTCACCAGCCGTGATTTAATAACAGGCAGTTAAAGGATTTAAGTGATTTTTTTTTTTTTTTTTTTTTTTAAACACAGCACATACTGAAAAAGATATTTTTAAGAAAGCAATACAACACTTACATTTATTTAACAAAATATCTGTCTTTGGATGATGTCTCTTTTGTAATTTTGGGGTCTTTAATTTCGAATGCAACCATTTTACTAAACATTTTTATTTCGTACTGTTATTCTTGAGCTTATTGTTTAAAATAGTTATTTGTGCTTGGGTTGCTTAACTGTGTGGATTACTGTTACTTACTGGTGCTGCTGAATTCTCAATTCTGATTGGTTAGAAGCTGTTGGTTAATTTTCCATAACAGCAACCCTGACAATAGTGCTGGCTGTAATTCATATCACAGGTTTATAATTAATGCACTTGTTCTAATATGCTATCATTTCTATAGTAGCAGCTCATTCACAGGGACTTGTTTGACGGACGCTCTACATAATCTAACTCTCATAACAAACAGATTAAAAATGTTTTGTTATTTGTTATAAAATGTATAGTTGTTGCATTTGTGGAAGGAGTCTCCAGTTTATACAATAAAGTGTTCAGGACAGAGGACTTTGTAGTTTCTATATATTTTTTGTCTTATTACCAGATGATAGAACACCTCGTGTGGTCCTTGGTGACTTCAACATTCACCTAAACAAGCTGCATGCAGCTGATTTTCTTGCTCTCCTGCCCACGTTTGACCTCAAGCGGACCAACCAAGCAACTCACAATGCCAGCAAAACAGCTTGACCTCATCCTTCCATGTAACTGCACCACACAAAATCTTCTTATTATTCCTCTCCACACCTCTTACCATTTCTTTATCCAGTTTTCTATTTCTCTCCCCTCATGCCCTTTCTACCTTTAACCTCCTTTCACCGCAATCTTCCCTTCTTTTCCCCCCACACACTTCTCCATTGTCACAACCTCATTTCCCTCTGATAGACGCCTCTCCTCACTAGATTTAAACACCGCGACAGACATGCTATGTTCCGCTCTAACATCTTCTCTTGACAGCATCTGCCCCAAACCTCCAGGCCAGCTCGCACATCACGTCACCCCATAGCCCTTGGCTCGCTGAAGCTCTTCGTAACAACCGGACCAAGCTAAGGGCAGCCGAAAGGAAATGGTGTAAATCAAATGATCTGACTGACCTAACCAATTACCTAACACTTCTCTCCTTTTTTTCCTATAGTATCTCTACCACTAAAGCTGCATACGACCAGGAGAAGATTGGCAGCCCTCCCAACACCCATACTCTCTTCACAACCTTTTCCTCTCTTCTCTGTCAACCTCCTACCCCTTCCCTTACTTCTCTCACTGCAAATGACTTTGCCACTTTCTTTTCCAACAAGGTTACATCAATCAGGAAGCTTTTCTCCACCCCAGACACCCAGAGACAGGCTCCTCCTCCATGCAACTCTCAAGTCTGCTCCTTCTCCCCTCTCTCAGAGACTGATTTCTCAAAACTTGTCCTCTCTAGCCATCTAACAAACTGTCCTTTAGACCCTATCCATTCGCACCTTCTTCAGTCCATCTCTCCCATGCTACTACCTGCACACACACATCTTTAACACATCCCTCTCCATTGGCAGATTCTCTACCTCATTTAAGCAGGCCCAGGTTACTCCACTGCTTAATAAACAACACTTAACCCTGCTGCTGTTGACAACTACAGACCTGTTTCCATCCTCCCTTTTCTGTCCAAAACCCTGGAAAGAGCTGTTTTTAATTAACTCTCCACTTTTCTCACAGAGAACACCTGGACACCAAGCAGTCTGACTTCAAAAGCAGTCACTCTGTGGCGACTGTTCTGCTTTCTGTCACAGAAGCCTTACAACTAGCAAGATCAACCTCAAGATCATCTGTCCTCATCTTACTCGACCTCTATGCTGCCATCAGTGTCACTGATGACACTGTTAATCATCAGATCCTGTCAACTCTCTCCAGCCTAGGCATCACTGGAACGGCTCTGCACTGGGTAGAATCCTATCTCTCAGGCAGATCCTTCAAGGTATCATGGAGGGGTATCTGAAACTCAGCAACTCACAACTGGGGTTCCCCAGGGGTCAGTTCTGGGTCCACTGCTGTTTTCTATTTATACTACATCTCTGGGGCCTGTGATTGAGTCTCATGTCTTCTCATATCACTGCTATGCTGATGACACCCAGCTCCATTTGTCCTTCCAGCCTGAAGATCCATCCGTCTCAGCACACATCCTTGCCTGCCTGTCTGACATTTCAAACTGGATGAGGAAACGCCACCTTAAGCTCAACTTGGCAAAAACGAAGCTTCTCATCATCCCTGCCTGCCCCTCAATCAACCACAACCTCACCATACAGCTTGGCTCAACCACACTCAAAAACCAACCAGGACAGCCAGGAACCTTGGGGTGACTTTCAATGACCACTTGACCTTTACAGACCACATTTCAACAACTGCATGATCCTGTAGATTCATTCTGTACAACATCAAGAAAATCAGACCCTATCTCACTGAGCAGGCTACACAGCTACTAGTCCAGGCTCTTGTTATCTGAAAATGGGACTACTGCAATGCGCTACTCCCTGGCCTCCCAGCCAGCTCCGTCAAACCCCTTCAGATGATTCAGAATGCAACAGCATGCCTTGTTTTCAACCAGCCCAAGAGAACCCATGTCACACCCCTCTTCGTCTCCCTCCACTGGCCTCCGTTAGTCGCACACATCAAATTCAAGGCCTTGATGCTCATGTACAAGAACTTGTCTGTAACAGCACCTCCATAACTTAACACTCTCCTTGAGGTTCATGTTCCCTCTTGCAACCAGTCTTCAGTTAATGACCATCGCCTGGTAGTGCCTTAATTAAACCTTAACTTGTCCCCAACTTAATTAACCCTTAACTTGTATTCCCTATTGCAGAGTTGCCACCCTTGAAATTAAGGGTGCACCCTTAAAGAAATAGGGTCACTCTAAATCTCTACAGAGTTCTTCATTTTGTCCCTCTGTAGAAACCCTAAAAAAGTCAAAATTTCCAAGTAGCACCTACGGTAAGTCAAGTGCATTTTTATAGTCATACAATTTTTTAAAACTTGCATTCCTATACATATACTCCAATATATACAGTATATTATGAGTTTACTTTGCCTTTTTTTAAAAGTCTTGTGAACTGTTGACTGTTGAACTGTTGACGTCTTGTGAAAAAAACAAGTGTTAATACTTATATATATATATATATATATATATATATATATATATATACACACAAAAACTAAGTGTGAAAGAGTGTATGTAACTCAGATTTACATGATACAGAACTCATTGGATTAAATGCACTGTGTTTGGTATTTTGACCAACTGTCTTGAGTATTAGGAACTGTAGAGTGAGCACAAAGCCAATACAGTGATGTCATTATGTGCACATTACTTTTGCACAAGTGAACAAATGAGATATTCTGCAAATGCCAACTTGTCCTATGTATAATTACCTTTACTGTGCTCTTGTCCCCCTTTTGCCAGGCCATGTGTAAAACTTGTTTTGTCAGGTAATTAATTTTTTTTTTTTTTGCATAATTCCAGTAGGAGGCAGAAGAGAGCCACAGAGTGGGAGCTGAACATACATCTGTCTGTTCTGCTGTTTGTTAGGAGTGATGACTCTTATCTGCTTCCAGGCTTTGTTCATCTGGAAGGTCTCTAGCTTTGATCCATCAAGTTACAAAATAGAAAAATAACACAAAATGTGTGCATTTTTAAAATAGATTCTAACCTATTTTCTTCCACTAAATTCTCTTATTAAATAAAAACCTTTCATTCATAATTACGCACTGCAGTGCTGAGTGTTCACACATCCTGCATGAAGAAGCTTGAATCGTTTCCATAATGTGTAGAGCATGTCGCCATGGAAACACAATGTACTTGTACATCATTGTTCCCTTACACACAGACACACTGCTTCTGTCATGCAATCAAGAAGCCACCAGAGCGACAATTCAGAAGCTCTGTAGGAAGATGTCAGTGTTGCTTGTCTATGTCCTTCGCTTCTGAAAACGGTCAAGTCTGGAACACGTCTGAGAATTGGCTGATGTATTGTGGCTTCCCGTGGAAGAGCTCAAGAAGAGAGTGCAGTTTATAGCATGGTTTAGAAGCATGAGAAACTGAGAAAATAGCAAAGCATCTCTTTACTGTCAACAGAATTTACATTTATGCTAATCTCATCTCATTTTCACAGCTTTTTTTCCCGCCAAAACCAGTTATGAAAATCTAATATTATAGTCAAATTATTTTTCTAAAAGAAGCTTAAAGCACTATTCAGTAACATGATATTCACTGTAATGAGCAGAGATGATGAGTAAGGAATAACACACTTTGGACTGTGCTGTTATACGAAAATAATCCACACTGAAGTGTAAAGAGGATTATTTTTGTTCAACAGCATAAGCTGAAGTGTTGTATTCGTCTTACAGTGGGGGATAATAAGTATTGAACGCGTCAACATTTTTTTCAGTAAATATATTTCCAATGAGACTATTCACAATTTTCACCAGACATCAGTATTAACTCAGGAAATCCAGAAATATAAAGAATTCACAACATTAAAGTCCTTAAATTAAGTTATGAGTAATAAAGAGGAATGACACAGGAAAAAAGTATGAACACACTAACTGAAATTTATTTAATACTTAGTAAAGAAGCCTTTGTTTGTAATGACAGCTTCAAGACTCTTCCTGTATGAAGAAATTAATCATCCTCAGTCTTCAGGTGTGATTTTGGCCCATTCTTCTAAACATATAGTCTTTAAATCTTGTTCAATTGGATTCAAGTCAGGCGATTGACTGGGCCATTCTAACACCTTGATTTTTTTTTCTCTGAAACCAATTGAGAGTTTCCCTTGCTGTATGATTTGGATTGTTGTCCTGCTAGAAGGTCCACCCACGTCTCATCTTCATCATCCTGGTGGATAGCAGCAGATTCTTCTCAAGAATCTCCCGGTAAAGGGCTCCATTCATAGTTCCTTCAATTATATGAAGTCTGCCAGAACCATGCGATGAAAAACAGCCTCTCACCATGATGCTTCCACCTCCAAACTTCACTGTTGGTATAGTGTTTTTAGGGTGATGTGCAGTGCCATTTCTTCTCCAGACATGGTGTGTAGTATAACAGCCAAAAAGTTAAATTTGGCTCTCGTCTGACCAGACTACACTCTCCAGTATTTCATAGGCTTGTCCAAATGAGTTGTAGCAAACTTTAAACAAGCTTCAACATGCCTTTTCTTTAGTAATGGAGTCTTGTGGGGTGAGCGTGAGCAGTGGAGAGCATTGCCTATTGTTTTCTCTGTGACGATGGCACCTGCTGCCTCCAAGTGTTTCTGGAGCTCTTTCTGAGTGGTCCTTGAATCTTGGGCTACTCTTCTGACTATTCTTCTGACTCCCTGGTCAGAAATCTTGCGAGGAGCTCCTGTACATGGCCAGTTGATATAATAATAATAATAATAATAATAATAATAATAGTGCTTAATGGAAGATTCTGAAGTTTTGAAGTAGGTCTGTATCCGATTCCATCAATATGTTTTGCAACAATAAGGCTCCGAAGGTCTTGGGAGAGCTCTTTGCTTTTACCCATCATGAGATGTTTCTTGTGTGACACCTTGGTAACGAAAAGCCTTTTTGAAGACCAACAATTTACTAACCTAGCTGATAATAATGTGCACAGATAGGTGGTATAATTACTTACGGATTTCAGCTGGTTCCTTGCCTTACCTTGCCTTGGAGAACTGCTTTTTCTTTGTGTGCTCAATACTTTTTTCCCATGTCATTCCACTTCATTACACATAACTATATTTATGGACTTTAATGTAGTGAATTCTTTATATTTCCAGATTTCTTGAGTTAATACTGATGTCTGGTGAAAGTTTCATGTGAATAGCTTTACTGGAAATATATTTACTGAGAAAAATGTTGACACGTTCAATACTTATTTCCCGCACTGTATATAACAGCAATGTTGCCAAGAGTAAACAATTTTTTATTTATTAATGTATGTGACATCATGCCTTTTAACTGTTTATAGTTCCGTTTAATGTTATGGAAGGTCCACGAGACAAGTTAGTTCCTGTCATACGTGACTAGTTCCTTGACATGTGACAGATAGTGGAGAACACAAATCCTATCCTGAAGAAGAAAACTTACTGACTGTGACAAAGTGCTAACATTGGAGACCCCTTTTATAAATGTTTAACAGATGTCTCCAAACATCTTAACAAAAGCAAAGCATCATCATGTCAATGATCTGTGGGATCAGATGGCCTGACTTAGCTCCCCACACGCATCAAAATGCCTTGGGCGCCCATGAACCTGTCGCCAGTTCACTGGTTGTCCTTCATTGGAGCACTTTTCGTAGGTATTAACCACTGCATACCAGGGACACCCCATAAGACCTGCTGTTTTGGAGATGCTCTGACCCAGTCATCACAATTGCCTATTTGCGCTTGCCTATTTTCCTGCTTCCAACACATCAACTTCAAGAACTGAACTGTCCCCTGCTGCCTAATGCATCCCACCCCCTGACAGGTGCCACTGTAACAAGATAATCAATGTTATTCACATCACCTGTCAGTGGTTGTAATGTTATGGCTGATATGTAAGAATAACTCAGAACACATTAGATTAGATTATTCTTCTACAGCAGCATGTCCTGTCATGTTTTATTTCTTACATATTGATGATTTCTCAAACAGCTATACAAGATGTATTCTCAACTAGTGCATGAATGAATACTGTGTAATAATAATGTAAAATCTGAGTAAATTATGTATTTGTTTTTGTATGATAACTGATATATAAAGAAATGAAAAGCAGTTCCTCAGTAGTGGAATCAGATGCTGCACATGAAAATATGTGAGAACACAGATACAGTATCTCAGAGTGTTGGTTATTTATGAGAATCCAGGCTTATGTAAGGAACCTGACCTCATGAGCTCTGAGCAGAGCAGGTGTGTGTAGCAGTGTGTGTGTGTGTGTGTGTGCAGCAGTGAGGATGCTAAGGGACTCTTTAAGGGTGAAGAGAGGCTCTCACACTCACTAAGTGGAGAGTTTAATTGAATTACAGTGTGCTGGATTTTCGCTCAGGGGCCCGATGAGACGCAGCCTCCGAGGACCGAGCAATAATTACGCACAGCACCGAGTCAACTTCTCCAATTAAACTCCTGTAATTAACTACAAGGAGAGAGAGAGAAGAAAGAACAAGTAGAGACTGACAGACAACTTTGTGTGATAGAGAAAAGCAAAGACACAGAGTTCGTTAGAAAGAGAAATTAGGAACGCATGGCTGCGTCTTTTCTTCTGCTGTGATTTGGGCTGTTTTAGTGCCTTCTTTATATCTGCAAGTGTTTAGATGCTTTGCAAATGCGTTCTCATTAAGGAGTGCAAGAGACAGAACGGTGGCTGTGTCCAGAGGACACAGCTGTGTAGGGAACTCTGAACCAACAGATAAAAGCTTCATTAAGGACGGCTAATAATGTCGCTTGTAGGCCGGTAAACTCATTAGATTTGGGTACATCAAAAATATATCGGTCACTGGCTGCTAGCAAACACACACATACGGATGTGTGTGTGTGTGTGTGTGTGTGTGTGTGTGTATACACAATTTGAAGGTTGTCTGTGGAAGGTAATGGTTTGAGTGGCATATTATAAACAGAGTGCCTGCTTTGTGTTTTCTGCCCACTCCTCCAAGAATTCTGACCAATCCTGCCCACTCCTCCAAGAATTCTGACCAATCCTGCCCACTCCTCCAGGAATTCTGACCAATCCTGCCCACTCCTCCAGGAATTCTGACCAACCCTCCCTGCTCCTGAAGGAATTCTGACCAATCTGACCAATCTGTGTCTGTTCACACACTTTCGGTTATATTGTGTGTGTGTGTGTGTGTGTGTGTGTATATATATATATATATATGTATATATGTATATATATATATATATATATATATATATATATATATATATATATTGTTTTTAATAAATATATTGTAATA